>NC_022023.1:5809170-5815930 GCF_000317375.1 Microtus ochrogaster
AAGCTGATGAGGGAGAGGGACTTGATCGGGGGAGGGGGAGGGAAACGGGAGGCGGTGGCGGGGAGGAGGCAGAAATCCTTAATAAATAAATAAATTTAAAAAAAATAAAATAGAAAATTAAAAAAAAGACAGTGATTTGCCAGAAAGATTGGGATTATTAAACAATTACCAGCAGTTTGGAGATGATGGTAGATTCAGAAAGACTCTAAGTTATCAATTTTTACACAGACACACACACACACACACACACACATTCATTCTCTCTCTCTCTCTCTCTCTCTCATGGTTTTTAAAATGTTAATTGCAAACATGAAATAATCATGCTAAGTGAATTAAGCTAGCCTCAGAAAGACTAATACACTGTGGTGGCTCTCATTTGTGGATCCCAAGTTTTATATAAATACATGAAATCATGTCTGCATACTTAGTATGAAAGTATAAGTAAAAATATCTGTGGAAACAAAATAGACTCATGGTATGGAAAGTCCTTCTCTATATGTGTTGATTTCATTGTTTAATGAATAAAGAAGCTGTTTCTACCAGTGGCTTAGAATAGAGTTAGGCAAGGAAAACTAAACTAAATGCTGGGAGAAAGAAGGTGGAGTCAGGGAGACGCCATATAGCCGCCAGAGGGGAAAGACACAAGCTGCAAGTTGGAATCTTGCCGGTAAGCCAGGAGCCTCATGGTAAAATATAAAATAATAGAAATGGGTTAATTTAAAATGTAAGAGCTTGCTAGGAATATGTCATAGTGATTGGCCAAGCAGTGATTTAATTAATACAGTTTCTGTGTGATTATTTTCGTTCTGGGCAGCGGGGAACAAACATGTGGCCATCCTACAACAGACAAACAAAAGAGAGGAAAGAAAGGTAGGCAGGAGGGTATGGAAGGATGGGCTTAACATACACTCTGTGTTGGTACATAGATATCCCTATGTAATACCATCGCAATACAAAGAATGTGCACCATGTAATTTTATTTTTAGTTGCAAACCAAGAATTATAACTGTCATTATTTTGTTTCAGAAAGTGTTTGTGAAGCTTTGGTGCCAACAACAAGGAGTTTTGCATTCAAAATTCTTATTTTAGTGAGCTCATATTTGCAGTGGGAACATAACATTTTACTGCCAAATTGATAAACAAAATTCCCGTGTGTGTGTGTGTGTGTGTGTGTGTGTGTGTGTGTGTGTGTGTGTTTTAAACTGGCTAGTGAGCAAATTTAAAATCTCAAAGAATTTTGTCATTTTCAAGAAAGCTCAAATAATTCCAAAATACTCCATGACATTATAATAATAAATTTTGATAACATATGAATCTGCATTTAAAATTACCAAAAATGTGTTTCTGACAAGTTTTTGCTGATAATAACAACCTTATTGAATTGCAGCAAAAAGAAATTTAAAGAAGGTGTGCGATTTCCCACGAGTGTGTGACAAACTCACTATACTCTTCCAACAACTTACTATACCTTTCTCAATCTCTGTCTATTATCAATAGCTCCTCTGCTAGGTTTGGATTTCATAGCCAGCACCCCTTTCCAGCTGGGAATCATCTGGCTTGACTTTACATAGGACTTTGCCATGCCAAAGCCTAAGTGAGTTCATATGTGCAGCCGTCCTGTTGTGTCCAGAAGGCACTTGTAATCAACCACCACCTCTATTTTCATACTCTTTCTGTCCCCCTCCCCCCCCCCCGATGGCTACAGTGGTTCCCTAGCCTTTGAAGGATGAGGTGTCATACAGAAGTCCCATTGAGAGCTGAAGGTTGCCCTGCCTCTCATCCTCAGCACCTGAACAAGTTGTGCTTCTCTGTGCTAATCACTATCAACTGCAAGAAGAAGATTCTCAGATCAGGGCTGAGAGAGTCATTGTGAATGATACCAACAATAAACGAAGAGTTGGTTTAATAGTGTGTCCATTTAGCAGAATTACAATAGTAGGTTCTTGCCTAGGGCCTAGGGCCTACCTAGGCACAGGCTCTTGGCCTAACAGAAAATGTACTCAAAAAAGTAACTGACAAAGTTCTTTTTTCAATTGTACCCTTTAAATGGACAAGTCTTTGGAGTCAGTTAAAGTTGAGAAGGGAGGCAAAGACTAACCACCATAGTGCTCTTCATCTACCCCTCATCGTCTATAAGGACCAGTGGTCCTGAGTCTGGAAGATCAGACTCTAGTCTTGTAAATTCCCTTCTTGTTTTCTCTGGAGACTGCCTTCATTGGTTTTATACCTGGCCTGATGACTACACACGGAAGGGGAAGGAGCCTGATGCAGAGGAGGAAATCTATCTTGTCGATGAGCCTCTGTGAAACCATGCTCATTCTTCCCCACATGTGGCGTTCCTATCTTAGTTAATCATGCCAGTATATCACTTAGTTCTCATAAAACAATGTCCTGAAATGCATTAAGGTGCCTACATTTGTGTAAGATAGCCCTGCCTTCATTGTTTCACGGTAATTTCTAAGCCATTCCACTTCTCAACCACCACTCATTTGTGTATAGAAGACTTGGTCCACTGAACAAAGATAATTCCAAACTGATTCACCCAACTCAATCCTTTCAGGCTTTATAATAGATAAACTATCCCCACATCTACATAAAGTGTGTGTTAAAGCAAGCATACACGACTGAAAAGGAGTATTTCTGTGAGATTTCTGAATGAGTCCAAGCCTGAAGTGTCTGTGGTCAATACCAGGACATCTGCTCAAGTTCAGGTGTGTTGCTCTATAGAAACAGATCCCCTATGACAACTAGCCTACAATCTAGTTAAACACTAAATCATTTATCCCTGGTTCTAATCAGATACCCCTATCTGAATGACTCCAGCTTTATAAACAATTGGTTCTGATGCCTCCACGTTGCAAAATCAGTATATATGAGTAACAAACCTAGAATTCATTTGGAAGACGGTATTTGGAATTTTTTAAATTTTTATTAAAATTGAGACAGAGTCATCCCAGGTAGCCTAGGCTAGCCCCAAAGTTGTTATGTAGCTCACTCTGACTTCAAACTCAATACTCTCTTGTCTGAGATCTCATGGTAGGGTTATATTCATGTATTACCATGCCAGTTGAAGTAGTCAATTGTTTTTCCTGTTTGTCTTGAGACAGGGCCCCACTATGCAATCTTGACTAACCCAGGAACTCGCAATGTAGAATAGGCTAACTCAGAGCTCACAGATATACACCTACCTCTGTCTCCTAAGTGCTAGGCTTGGAGAATTTTACCATCATGCCTGGCTAAGTTTCATTATTTTATTCCCAAGTTAATTGACTACAATGCGGTGAAGGTGCAAAGCCACATAAATATACATTTTATGTGCAATACTGACACTTTATATAAATTAATCAGCAGGTATCTAACAAGGAATTGATCTTCATAGAAGTCTGATAATAAAGCAAAACTAGATATGATTCAAACTTCTTCTTGTTTACTTCCAAGTTTAAGCTTTTCTTAAATCCTCCCCAAGCTCCCTCTAAAGGGCAGCAGTCTCTAGCTTTAGCTCTCCCCTCTCCCTCATTCACAGCCACACCTTATTTTCTTGTTCTGCTTCGTTGTCCTCAGTTGTTGGGCTTTTTGCAAACTGAAAGTCTGTGGCAACCCTTCATTGAGCAAGTCTGTTGCTGAAATTCTTCCAACAGTGTTTCCTCATCTTATGCTCCTCTATTCATTTGATAATTCTCAGAGCATTTCACAGTTTTCCATCATTACCCTATTTGTTCTTGACATTGGTGCTGTAGTGTATCTAGTCACCCTGAAAGAAACTATAAGAGGAAGTTTATGTTTACTATTAACGAGCTCTTACAACTTAAATTGACCCATAATTCTTATCTGTGTTACCCACATGGATTGGTACCTTTTCCCAGTGCAGCACTCTTACCTTGCTTCCTCTGCGTCTCTGTGGTGTCTGACTCTCTGCCTAAATTTCTCCCAGAATTCTCCTAGTCTGATCACCCCGCCTATACTTCCTCCCTGACTACTGGCCAATGAGCGTTTTATTAAACCACCATGAGTGATAAATGCTTACAGTGTATAAGAGCATTATCCCACAGCATGCGCCAATGTTCTTCCATGTGGTTTAGTTCATGGACATCCAGGCTTTTTCCTTAGCTGCAGTAATCATGAATGTGAAAGTTTCTCTTAACAGGAAGTAGATTCATTTGGGTCTAGGCCAAGGAGCTGTGTGGCTGAGTCATAGGGTAATTTTATTTTTAATTTATTCAGGACCCTCCAAACTGATTTCCAAAGTCACGGTACTTGTTCATCATTCCACTAATGGTATAAAAGAGTATCCCGTGTCACCACAACCAGGTTAGCTTCTTTGCTGTACCATTGCTTTGGATCTCCTGAGATGTTGGCAAGCATCGTGACTCTTCAAATGTGGCTGCAGTCCAGCAAGCATCTGTAACATTTCAGCAGATTGCCTGGAACAAGTGTTCCCTGAAACATTGTTTGGGGAACAATGTCCCAAACTGACATTTATTTATTGGGTTGTTCATTTAATCAGCAACACAGCCTGGAAGAAAGTCTAGAGTATGAAATAGCCTGTGTCCCAGAAATGGATATTTTATTTCCGTTCAGACAAGTCTCTTTTGCATCACCTCTAACATAGGAAAGTGAACTTGAAGGGCAGGTGGACAAACATTTTGATGTCTTCCTGCTTCTCCTTTTATAACTGTTTGTATCAAGCAAAGATATTAATTATTCAGTAGGGTTAGAAGAGAACAGTTAGAGAAAGAATACTAAATAGAAAATGAAGAATCTTTTCCCGCTGCTCCTCTCACTAACTATGATTCTGTTCTATTCACTTCACCTTCCTGGGCTATGTGCTATGTGCTCATTTTATGCTGGGGACTACAAACAGAGAAGTTGGTCTTAAATTTCCATTCTAATGACAATCCGCCTAGTTGACATCTCCCTTGCTTGGTACATCTATTATCTGGCAGAGTCTCAGGTAGGAATTCATTTCCTCCAGCATGTCAACTACAGACCATGTTAAGATTTACAAGTAACACCTAAGATTATATCGTACTATGTTTACATTCTACCAATTGCAAACCTTCATGACATTTGGTCCTTAGGAAAGCTATCATTTTGAGACAGGAATTTTTTTTTTTTAAACAGATGAGGAAACCATGTTCTAGGAATTTGCCCAAGGTTATGCAGCTGCTAAATGACAGAGCCAGGCTTGAGCTCTGTGGCCTTCTGAGCTAGAGTCCTATGTATTCAGAAACAGAATGTTTCCTTGCCATCCTGAAACCATAGCAAAAATAAATTTGCTACACTCTCCTTTGCTGCCAGACAATGACTCTAGGGAGATTGGTACTCATTATTTTTCTGCAGGGAAAACACAATGTTAACTCAGACAACATAATAATTTTATGGTTTGAATGAAAAAAAATTTGCTCCTGTCAAAATCAATTTATATCATGAGACTAAATAAAAATTTCATGTACTGGGTGAAGGAAAAATAGAGAGAAAATGTCCTGAGTGGATGAGCTTAAATTATGTCCCATTTGAATGAGTTCATTTCCCAGAAAGAGTCTCATCAGGCTTTTTAATTAAAAGCAAATTGTTCATCTAGACTCAGTAATTTCCCAATGACCCCTTCTTAATGCTTCCTTCTAAGGTGATAGAGAAGACAATAGGGCTTTCAAATTGAAAGCATCAAGCTCTCAGAGACAAAATCCTCTGAGTCTAAGTGAGTCAAGAGCAGGAGATGGCCTGAAGAAGTAACTACATGTCTGTTTCATGCCTCCCCTAGAATATAGGGTCTAAACTGCTTAAGGGGATACTTAACATTGATTAGAAAGCTTTAGTCCTATATGTAAGTACTTATATGCAAATATGCATTTTTTTCTTACACAAAATTTTATGAGAATGAAAAAGTTCAGAAGACCACTTCCAAAGTCAGGCAAAAAATTTATGAAGGAAAGTTAAGACCTAAATTTATCTAGAATGCTAAGGACCTAGATTTATCTGAGGACAGGACGGCCACTAGGAGTGAAGTTCAGGACAGCAATAGGAGCTAAGACTTGGGATTGGGGAAAATGTTTTGTTGATAGGACTTTAGGATGAGGTGGGGGAAGCGAAAACAAAAAGCTGAATAAGAAATGATGACTTCTCACACCGACACAGTGGTAATAGGTTTTCTGGAAGTAATGAATTCAGAAAAAAAAATGGCTACTGTCTTAACAATTACTATTTCCATGACTTCTGCTTCACATCTGTGCTGCAACTGCAACAAAAATATTATTTCCAGTATTATACAACAACCACTACTTAATAATCACTTACTAGGTACCAGGAAATGTATGATGAAAACTATATTTTAGTCTTCTTAAGTAATTATGATGGTAATCTATACTCTACTGACCATAGTATAGAATATTCAGTGAAACATGGGAGCATGAACTTGGCATTGAGGAAAGAAAAAAACTGTAAACCACTATAATTGGCAAGACAAACTCTACCATGATTTACAAGCCAAGCCATGATGTACAACATGAATCTCCTAAACTAATATTTTAGCATCAACACATTCAGATTCAAATCTCCCAAGGCAAGACCACATGCCATGTTGATGGTGAACCTCCAGGCTCATAAATCCTAAAAGTAAGACCCTTAAGTCTTCCAGAAATTCACCTAATTTTTAAAGTCTAACTTTGCCCAGAATATACTTGTATATATAACCTGTAAACTGCATATTGGAACTCTCTCTCTCTCTCTCTCTCTCTCTCTCTCTCTCTCTCTCTCTCTCTCT
>NC_022023.1:5816030-5819510 GCF_000317375.1 Microtus ochrogaster
TCTCTCTCTCTCTCTCTCTCTCTCTCTCTCTCTCTGTGTGTGTGTGTGTGTCTGTGTGTCTGTGTGTCTGTGTGTCTGTGTGTCTGTGTGTCTGTGTGTGTACATAAGTTTATCTCATGGCATCTCTGAAAAACAGAATCAGTAATTATTTGATAGATGGGTCAACCCTCTCCCAAAGACCCCATACTCCCAATTTACTCAGGAGATCTTAGGGTCCTCATTGTTGTCTAGGTCCTCTGGGATTGTGGTTTGTGGGCTGGTTTTCTTTGCTTTATGCTTAAAAACCACTTATGAGTAAGTACACGTGATAATTGTCTTTCTGGGTCTGGGTTACCTCACTCAAAATTTTTTCTACCTTCATCTATTTGCCTGCAAAATGGAAGCACCTTAATTTTAATATTCTAGAATTTTTTGTGATAATTATATTTAAGAATCCTGGCTATCTCTGTGGTCCTAAAGGAAATGCAGATCCAGATATTTCCTGGGGCCCTGAATAATACAGTTGACAATGTCTCAATTGAACAGTCTCAGAAAGGGAATAAGTGTTAAAGAACCTGTGTGCCACTCATTCCGTGGTTATCCTTTGTCCAGAGATACTACAGAGCTTAATTCTTTATTGAGCTACTTTCAAAACCATAAGTTGAAAGAGAAGATATTTTGTCTTGGTCCACTGGAGAAAATGAGACTACACCCTGAATTAGATCCCTTACTTTGCATAAATCCTATTTTGTAAAAGTGAATTAATTATCCATAAAAAGAAATGAGCAGCTTCAGTTTCTATTTTAAAGCTTGATATACCCTCACCAGCCTGGAAATTGAAAAGATCAATCTTGCAATGAATCATAAGTTGTCTTTAAGCCGTGAAAAATCTTTTTAGAATGAGTTTCCCAAAGAAGCAGCAGAAGACAGCAAGATGGGGAAAGTGTGGATAGAATGTGGAAGCAAAGTTGCATTTGCTGAACACATTCTTGAGTTTCATTCTTGGGAAAAAATAGAACTCAGTAGTTTTCAACTCATCTCTAGATTCTAAAGGCGTGGACACTTTCATCGTCCATTTTACACACCACCCTACTGTTCTAGTTTCCTTTATATTGCTGAGATTATACACTCTAACAATAGGAAAAAACGCTTAACAAAGGAAATGGTTCATTGCATTTTAAAGACTAAAATATGCCACTGACAAAATCCAGGGCAGGAATGCAAAACAGACCAAACCACAATCCCAGAGAACAAGGACAATAGTGAGGACCCTAAAGAGACATACATAGATCTAATCTACATGGGAAGTAGAAAAAGACAAGGTCTCCTGAGTAAATTGGGAGCATGGGGATCTTGGCAGAGGGTTGAAGGAGAGGGGAGAGGCAGGGAAGGAAGCAGAGAAAAATGTAGAGCGCAATAAAAATGTTGTTTGCTGACTTTCTTGAAGGGCCATGGATCTACATAGAAAGGAGGAAAAGACAAGATCTCCTGAGATGAGTACATAAATGTTATGTTTGTCTCTCCCTACATTCTTATCTCCTCCAAATACAATTGCTTGTCTTTATATCACATGATGATTGATATAGAAAATGGCATGTAAAAAAAAGTTTAGAACATGTGTTTGTTGAATTGAATTGTGGCACCATTATTGATTACATATCATGAATCAGAAAATTCTCAAGAGCCAGAGATGGTTTATACCCATTGCCTCTTGAGTTCTCAGAACAGCCTAACAAAATAGTTCTGATGTGAGCATTTTTAAATGGAGATGGCTCAACAACACACAACGCTTGCTCATTCCATCATTTCTGGAGGAGCTGAGCTTCTAACCTGTGCTCATTAGTGAAACAATTGAGTTACAGAAATGTAATTGCGACATATTACTTCTTATTACCACTGTGGCCTAAAAGTAACCCATTGTCTCTAACAGAACTGTTCCCAGAACTGCGAGTTTGCCTATGCCTGTTGATTAGCTAGACAGAAGAACCATCAATTATCAGCTTGTGTGGCACAGAAAACTCTGATCACCCCAGACTTCAGTCTGACACTGAAATCCCTGAGACACTGGAGAAAAAAAATGTCAGTATAGAAGCTCTACATGAGAAATGCAAACGCTTGTCATGTCCTTTGTTTGTTGAAGAAGAGCAGTCATTAATAATTTTAAGCTAGGAGGTAGAGAACCGAGACTTACTAATAAAACAATGGCACCCATAGTAGCAAAGCCACCAATGAAGCACAGAATAGTGAAAAATAAGGAAGGCATATTCCGATTGTAAGTGACTTTTGGCATCAGCAAAATTAATTGGGAATCTCTTGATAGATCGCTCTGACTGAGCCCTGAATGGCACTGACTGTGAAATATAGCTTTCTGGCACAAACTCTGAGAGGATTTCCCTGAAGTCAGTCGAAGGAAGATCTCTTCCAGGGACAGTGCATAAGATAGATAGGAAATATGTCAAATGATTGATCAGATACTTGACCACAGGGTTGCCTACTATATTTTTAGAAATTGAAAAGCAGGTATTTTTTCTGAGAAATTGGACTGTAAACATTATCATCAAGGGAGAAGGAAGGAAGGTCACATAAAATAGATGGCCTCAGTGGGAGACCATAGATCATTCTCTGAATTAATTTTTAAATTCCTCTGTGATGGTGTATTATTATACCTCTGATCACTCAATCTAACCCTCATAGTATCATTACATTTTCAAACACAGAATGCTCAAAACATTTCAGTGCTCCCAAGCCCCCCACAGGATGAAGCCTTACATGTTTCTTACGGCAAGAATTTTTCTTCCAATGTGATCAGATTTACATCTAAAGAATTATTCCCTTCGTTCTTGAATTAACTCCTCTTTGAGGTGTTGCTTTCATCTGTCAGATTTTGTGACACTGAATGACTAATCATTTTAGACTCCACTGAAAGAGCTATTCCTGAAACAGTAGGTGTCAGGATGGAAATAAATGTCAGGATAGAAGCTGCCTGAAAGTCTAAAAGCTTGTCATGTCCTTTGTCTATTGAAAAGGAACAGCAGTTAATCACTGAGCCAGGAGATGCAGGTGCTCTTTCTTCGTCCTGTATTATGGTGACTCTCTGTGCAGGCACTTCTCCTAGAAGCACAATGACACCACTCAAACCTTTACTTGTATATCATCATTCTTATAATAGTCTTTCTCCACGTGAGCCTCTCCCATTCACCCACAACTTCATAAGGATCTAGAGAGCTGGAAACATGACTTTTTGATATGTCTACACAGTGATCTTGAGAAGGTCTATTACTCATTTTGCTGCCTCATTTGTAAACTGAATCTGTTATGAGATTCCCCTCTGTAAGTTGTAAGCATGCTTTATTACTATTGGTTAATAAAGATGCTGCTTTTGGCCTATGACAGTGCAGAATAGGGAAAGGCAGGAATTCCAAGAAGAGATAGAAGAGAAAAGAATGCCATGTAGGGATCTTCGGCGCCAGGAGACCTAGCTTTGGGGTGAGTTTCTGGCCC
>NC_022023.1:5824433-5838729 GCF_000317375.1 Microtus ochrogaster
CGGTTTCTCAGGAAATTCGGGATCAACCTACCCCTGGACCCTGGATTACCTCACTCAATGTGATGTTTTCTAGATCCATTCATTTGCCTGCAAATTTCAAGATGTCATTATTTTTTACCTCTGTGTAGTACTCCATTGTGTAAATGGACCACATTTTTATCCATTCATCAGTTGAGGATCATTTGGGTTGTTTCCAGGCTTCGGTTATGAACACATAATGCTATTATGAACACACTTGAGCATGTGTTCTTGTGGTATTATTGAGTAGCCTTTGGATATATACCCAAAAGTGGTATTACTGGGTCTTGAGGTAGATTGTTTCTAATTTTCTGAGAAATCCCCATACTGATATCCAAAGTGACTGTACCAATTTGCACTCCCATCAGCAATACAAAAGTGTTCCCTTTACCCCACATCCTCTCCAGCATAAATTGTGATCAGTGTTTTTGATCTTGGCCATACTTACATGATTTTGGGTGGTTTTATTAATATAGTCAATAAATAAATTTGTATTGTATGTGTCTTTGACTTTCATGTATGTAATCCATAGAGTTTCTTGGACTCATGACTCCTCAAACTTTTCAGAAAAGTTTTCTTACTCCTCTGACTCTTTACCCTCTTCCTCACCATCGCTCATGTAAATTCCCACCCAAAACAGCACCCACTGCCAACTTCTTAGTCTGAGTGCCACCAAGAACCTACTCATCCTGATCTCACCTTTTAGTGCTGCAACTGTACAGCTCTCTGACATCACCAACACTGCTAGAAGACATTGGTTTCTTTCCATCCTCACTCCCTTGCCTGTACTGAAATTCTTATATCAATTTAAGGATACATTATTATGTTTTATATCACAGTTAATACCTCTACAACCCTGCACATATATTATTATTATATTTCCAAAACTGAGACCATAAGCCAGGTACAAATCAATTAATATTGTTGAATACTCACAAGAAGACAATTATCTGAATTGTTTTAATGTGAACTGATTTAATCTTCACAGAAACTGTATGGCATAAATTAATTATTTTCTCTTTTAACAAATGAGAAAACTATTGTTTCGCAAGTTTCAATTAATTTGGCGACTAGCATAGACATGGTAAACATTCTCAGAAAATTGTTAAATGCATGAATTTATTAAATGTATAACGAATGCAATTATTAAATTTATTTATTTATTTTTAATAATTTGTTTATTTTTTATTTTGCGTGCACTAGTGGTTTGTCTGCATATATGTCTGTGTGAAGATGTCAAATCCCCCGGAACTGGAGTTATAGACAGTTGTGAGCTGCAATGTGGGTGCCAGTGCTCTTAACCTCTGAGCCATCTCTCCAGCCCTTTATTACATTTATTAATAAATTTAAAATTATAAATAATCCCACAAGAACTTAAACAGCCTTTCAAATTTCACACAGGTCAGATAAAGTAGGAACATGGAATCAAAATTCAAATGTCTAAATCCTATCTCCAGATTCTATTCATTTGGTCACTCTACTATTCTCAAATATATTCAGTCCTCAAACATAGCTGTAAAATGAATGAGTGAGGGAGTGAAAGGGTCCCCGCTTTATAAATCAAACATTTGCATTATCATTGAAGCTATTTCATTATGTCAAATCCTAGCTTGATATTTTCTCTAGGAAGACATCCTGATGAATCTTTCCCTTGTCCCAAAACTTGCTGTTGCCTCATCTAAAATGCTTCATTCAGGTATTGAAGCCAATTTTATATAGTAGGAATTATGCTTCCTTCAGTTATATTGATGGAAATAATGAAAACAACAAGCATTCTTTTGTTCCTCTACTATAATGCCATGCATAGTCCTCATCCACATAATATATATAATGTATTTATAAATAATATATAATGTTTATATGTATATCACCTAAATAATACTCTCCATCTATTTATTTAACATCGTGGTTTAATACTTAAGATAGTTTAACAATTCAAAGTTTTGACATTACTTCATTCTGATTTTTCCATTCATACTAACATATGCACAAAATTACCAGCAAGAGCTGGAAAAGTAGTTCAGTGGTTAAAATCACCGACTGCTCTTCCAGAGAAAACAGATTCAATTCACAGCAACTATATAGTGGCTCACAACCATCTCTAACTCCAGTCCAAAGAAATACTATACACTCTTATGGTCTATGCAGACATCAGATGTCAATGAGGTGTATGTACTCATGTGCATGCAAAACATCTGTGCACATAAAAATGGGTATTACCTTAATTATCACTCAATAGGCACATCTAAAATTAGATTACTGCTCACAAAGTGAAGACTTCCCACCTGAGATCCTAGAATATTCTTTTCTGTCACCCTGTATTCTTCCCCTGCCATGAATTATTTCATTATATCTCTGCCTATCCTTCTGTTCCCAGAAGACTTTTCCACCCCTTTCCGTCACTTGTCTTTTCACTGTAAATAAGTGCAAGCCCTGCAAATAGTTCATGCTTTATCCTTGGGGCCATTTAAGCTACTCAGATAGGTAGTTCTGTCCTTTCTCCATTTTTTTCAACAAAAATATCATGTCTGAACACTTTTCTCAAATATTTACTATTTGAGTATGGTCCTCCAGCTGTAGCCGATGAGGCTCCATCCTGGTATAAGCTGTAGAAAATTTGCCTAGAGAGGTCAGTTGGGATGAGTTTATAGAATACCTTGAATTTCAGGGGCTTAAAAGCATCTTGGAGACATTAACATATTAAGCCAAAAAGTAACATATCAGAGATTAAAGACAATCTCAGTCATCTAAATATGGGTTGATAAAGAGAAACCCCTAGCAGCGGATGAAGAGGTCAATAGTAAAAAAATCTAGGCATAGGGTTCCTGATAGTCTCATTATGCTTAGCACTAGCTATGAAGGGCTTGTTACACATCAGGTCCCTACAATGTGTTCCAATGTTTCATTTTTTAAATAAGTGCAAGAAATACATGTAGCATCCCCATTTCAAGATGAAGAAAATACACCCAAAGAAGCTAAGAAGTATACCCAGCAAACTGTTTTCTTGTTGCCAAGATCCATGTTCTTTCTGTCCATGGTATCTTCACACTGAATTTGTTCCACAGTCTATGGGATGCAAAGCCCTTTATTCTGTGCATATGATGCCCACTGACTATAGCAATTCCTAATAAAACAACGAAGGGGAGACAAGATATTTCACCAACTAGCCTAAGGTCACAAAACACAGTCCAGGAAACCAACCTCCTTTCCCGCAATGGATTAGTTACCAGCTGCTCATAACTAATGAAATGCAGACTGGGAATATAGCCTAGCAATATAATGCATGCCTAATATGCCCAGAACTGTGGGTTCAGTTCCCAGAATGGCAAAAGTAAAGAGAAAACTACCTCTCCTGAAGGAAGTGTTAGAAGCTTAGTGTTAGAAATTTATACCAAAAAATACCTTTAGTAGTTACAGAAGCTATCACCATGTAAGGAAAACTATAACTGCACATTGTGTGGGAATTCTTACCAACTTCTTTTTAGTATTAAGAGAACTGAGGTGCTGCTTAAGAACTTAAAAGCATCCCATTGTCCAAAGAGCAGTGCACCTGGGATTGAATAGATCTTTTCATGGGTTGCAAACTCACAGTATATTTAAAGTACCATTTTACTAACTTAGAAGATAATAGCTTATTAAGAAAGCTATAGATATGTGCATAAAAACATGAGATATATGCTAAATGCAGCTTTAGTGCATAGGATGCATTATACTAAGATGGTTTTTTTTAACCTAATACTTAAAATCAGTATTTATTCTATTAGTTTCAAAAGTTTATTCAAGCATTCTTGAGCTGCCTATTGTCCTAGACAATGAGCTACAGAGATATGTAAGTATGATTACGTTTCTAAGGATTTATGGTCCAGTGAAATTGAGGAATTAATAAGAAAATATAATAAATTTTGGTTTTCACCTGCCTCTATTGTCATGTTCAAAAGGGTATACAGTGTGTGGAATGTACAATTTTATGCAAAGATAACAAATACACTTCAGGGAATGAATAACATTGAAGCCAAATCCTGGAAAGTGAAGGGATATTACAAGATATGCAGGGATAACTGGAAGTTCTGCATGGATTATAATGACTGTTTTCACATCTTATCTCCTGGAAACTTCAGTGTCTCTCGAATTCTAGGGAAGAAAGAAAAGCAGATCTAGCAAGACTAGATACAATGTTGATGGAGGAAGGTCATTGGTTAATAAAAAAACTGCCTTGGCCCATTTAATAGGCCAGCCCTTAGGTGAGTGGAGTAGACAGAACAGAATGCTGGGAGGAAGTGAAGCGATTGCCATGCCATTCCTCTCTGGGTCAGACGCGATGAAGATCCAGCCCAAGACGGACATACACTAGAATCTTCCTGGTAAGACACCACCTCGTGGTGCTACACAAATTACTAAATATGGGTTAAGCAAGATATGAGAGTTAACCAAGAAGACGCTGAAACTAATGGGCCAGGCAGTGTTTAAAAGAATACAGTTTCCGTGTTATTATTTCTGGGGCATAAGCTAGCCAGGGGGCCAGGAGCCAGGCAGCAGGGACACAGCCTGCCACTCCTTCTACAGAATGCTATGTCAAAAACTACAGCAATATCTGTAAAGATGGGTGTGTGAATGTGCTATGAAAAAGATATAGGACTCAAGGAAAGCAAGTAAGAGAAGTCTTCTTTTGGTGATTTGAGGATGTTAATAACCAAGGTGGAGAAAGAAGAAGAATAGGAAAGAGTTCCAAGTTTCCTCCATGATGATGGGCTAGGAAATCTATGTGACACCCATGTAGAAAAGGAAAGGAAATAGGCATCCAGATAAATGAGACAGGTTCACAGAAAGATAGGCTCAAAGTAAACACACACAGTAAGAATATTTGGATGCCTAATTGAATCACATGAGCGGGTGACTTTGCTCACAGTCAGTAGAGTGAAAGGGGAAAAAGAATTGAGGTCAGAATGTTAATCGCAACTATTGGAGGATGAGAGAAGGACTCAGAAGGTGAAAAGAAACTATGGGAAAATAGAAAAGGTCAGGCAAACCCAGAAAGGAAATAAAAAAGACGTAAAACAGAATGGCTGCAGTTTAAAGCTTCAACAGCGGAAGACACATCTGAAGTAACAACAACATAAGTAGAGACATGAATCAGCCATCCTAAAGGAGCAATTGTGGGCCAGGAGGTCAGGAAGACAGAGGAGAAGATGGATTGTCCACTTGGGCATGAGAGTTATCTGAGATAACAAGAGGAAGAGAAGTGAAAATAAAAGTCAGGAGGAAAATGTCTTGATAAATACAGGACGTTGGTCACAACCGCAAGAGATACTGACATAACGAATGTCATGTGTCTCATACATGCAGGTTTTTTATAGAGATGGGAAGTAAGATAGATGGTAAGTGACGATGGAAAAAGAGAATATTGTTGGCAAACTCCCCAGGGCTTTCAGACACAAAACATAACAGAGCAAATAGCCTCTGCTTAGTGAATAAGCTGTCCATGCAGAAGAGCCAGCAATGAGTCAGAGTTCGAGAATAAAGGTACCATGGAAAGAATAGGGCAATAGAGTCGGGGACTAAGCATGACACAAAATGAACACCTTTGTTGCAAGCTGAAGATGGAGGCCCTAATCGTGTACTCTGAAGTCTGTGGTGATGAGATTAAAGTCATTTTAGAAATGATTGGTGTCAAATTTCAGAGTGAGTATGATTATCCGAGGCCTGATAAGACTGAATCTGAAGCTTACGTTTATTGATTACTGGGGCTTATAAAGTATTTTAGGTACTCTTCAAGGTACCCTGTGTAGACTTTCTCTATAACCCACTGTTGAGGAATCCACAGAATATGGGGAAAGAAATCATCAAAGAAGCAAATACCTGGTACATACATAGTAAAAATATGCAACCCATTTAGATAAATAGATAAACGGATCAGGATGTGAGTCCTCTCCTTTCGCCTGTTCTTCCTAAGCACTGGAAAATACACTCCAGTGCAGCTTCTAAAATTATCTCTCTTTAAAGACAGTTGTGTGACTCCTACAATAAGGCAGGAAGCAGAGAGGATGGAGCCCCAAGAGACAAGGTCATGACTGTAGAACACAGTAGCACATCAGAAGACACTCAACATCCAGAGTATGAAGTTATGTCGAATGGCAGCAGAAATTAGAACATACAAGAAAATGATGACCACGTGCAAAAGTCCTCCATGACCCCAAATTTAAGGGTGTCTATTCCTCTTGAGAGCAGAGCAGTAGCACTGATTTGGGGTTTCTTTCATGGGGATGGAGAGAGAATCTGCTATGGTGCATTCAGGAGCTTGCTCTCCATATTGATTAGTGGGAATTACAAAATGTTCTGCTAACTTTTGGGGGGATTATGTGCAACGTTGTGTATATTTCTCAGCACAATGCTAGATACATGAACCTCACAGAAATCCACTGACTTGTATAATTTTTTGGATGTCAAATAAACATTGCTCTATCAGTTGTCTTTTAAGCAATTTCAATGAATCCTTACAGCTGTGTATATTAATTCCATAACTTTTGTTCTCTCTCTCTAAGAATCTCATTATTCACTTCAAAATTAGCACATAAATGCTAGTATATAAAACACAACTCACATATGTACAGTAAACTATGTATGCATATTATGAGAAAGGATTAATTTTCTGTCTATTACCCTAAGCTCATATTGCTGCTTGCTTTAAATTTGCTTTGCTCATCAGATTTTGAACAAACTTACTCATATTTCACTACCACCTAGAAATTAAAAGTTTTGTAAAATACACTTTTTTCTTTTAAGATGAGAATAAAAGTTGCATGGAGAGGTTTTGCAAAGACTCTAGTGTTTTATGTAATTGTCTAACCCAATGCCTATCACTAAGTTGGAGCTCAGTGTGCTATAAAAATTAATTGTTGTATGTGAAGAGATGGCTCCACAGAATGAAAGGATAACCTACATAATGAAAGACAGCCTTTGGAAACTACACATTTAATAAATGTTTAATATCTAAAATTTGCTGGGAACTTAGGGTACTCTTTCTTGTGATCTCATTCTGCTATAGTCATAAGTGAGGAACAATAGATTTTTTAAAAGATATTTTCCATCTGACATAGGGTGAGTAATAAAATTTATTCTGAGCAGTGGATAGGTGAGAGCCATACAAAGGGTGGGGTTTTCAGTACTACAGGAGAATAGGAAGTCAGATCCCAATGCTTTGAGATATCAAAAACTTGGTTGATGACAGAAGTTACAAAACAATCCCACACCAATTCAGAATTATGAATAATAAAAGGGCTATTTATTTAAGAGGAAAATCTACAGATCACTGTCATAGACTACAGTGTCCTGTGCTAACAGGAACAGAGTCTAGCAACCGGAAGCAGGAACCAGAAGCAAGACGGGGGGTGCACATTTACACTGTTTTTACAATATAAGAGACCACGCCCAAATAGGCTGGTATATTAAAGGCTATTGGCTGAAGGAGCAGAATGTGCTCCCACAGCACTTGGTATAATCAGAAAATCTTGGGTGGTTGAAGCAAAATAAGCAAAGAGGTGTTGATACAGAGCAGAGATCACAACATGCAGGATTTGTGGAGTACATGTGAAGGGTTTGCATGTTATTTTAGATGAAATGAAGGTTTGCTATCAAGAACAGTACAGCAAACCATCATGTTTTAATTCTGACTATAAGTAGAAAATAAAGAGAAAGGTGACCATTTAGGGGTTAAAACATTCACAAAGGAGGAGGATACTATGCTATCCATGAAAATATGGATACAGGAACAGACTGTGAGTATATATTCATGTAGGAGAGCCAAAAGCTATCTCCAATATAAGAGAGAAGCCAAAAATCAGATATTTCAGTGTTAAAAGATAGTCACAGAATCCCTTTGTCTTTAAGGACACAAATTAGTTCCCATTTTTAATAGAACTGCCAATACTAATAAATGATGACATAATGGAGAAAACAAGAGATTATAAATAAGACTGTAGATCTGAGTCAGAGTGAGGTGGCCATATCTGCATATCAATAGCAAGGAAGAGGAAAATCACTTTATATCTAAAGGTAAGTCAGATAAGGAAGGAACACATCCCTAGTAGGAAGCAAGGGAAAGAGATGGATGAGGTCTTCCTTGAAGAAGAGCATGTCATCATAAACATTGATCAGAATTGTTGATACAGGATGATACTAGAAAGCCAACAGGTTTTAGTGCTACATAATTATCTGCATATTCTCACAATGTACAACTTTATTAACCAAGCCATGGCCATCAATCATCCATGGCAGAAAATGTCATCGCTCAGAAGGAAGGTGAGATGCCTGGGCCAGTGTGGTGATACCAGCTAACCTTATGAAATGTTGACTAGGTGGAAGAAGTTCTTGCTCTTTTTCTATATACTATTGTGTATAATAGTACACTGTCCAGTTAGCTAATAATTACATGCAAATAAGAAATCTAAACAATATTTGGTGGCACATGCATCCAACCCATTACTTGGATGCTGAGGCAGGGGAATTGTCTTATTTTAAACCAAGCTGATCTGCACAGCAACTACAGGCCAGTCTAGGTTACAAAGCAAAGTCATGTTGAATAAAATCCCAATTGATGAATTAAGCAATCAATTAATTAAAATAAAAATCTAAAACTAGGAATTTTTAAGAAATTTTACCTAGTAAGGCCAGGATTGCAAATTCTGGTCTGACTAACTCAGAAACTTGAACTCCTGTCTGCTACTCATTAGCTTCTATGAAAACACCTGCTAAGATTTATAAATTGAAAATTAAGTTTCAACTTTCCACAGGCAGGCTGCGTGATGTAACTGCCTTTATCGTTGTGAAAGCATGAATTTAACCACCTGTGTCAGGGGCCTGCTAGGTGAGACAATGGAGCCTCAATCATGAGTGAGCTTATCTCAGGAACAGCATGAATATCTGCCTCTTTGTGGCAGATAGGATAGGAAGTCATAGACCCTTTGCTTTGTTATAAGGGAAAGAAATGACTTTGAAAAGAAGACAGTTCCTTGTGTCACTTATAAAATAAAGGAAAATGGTACGTTAAAGAAAATGGAAGTTTTGTAAGTTGGAACATGAAGAATGGTGTTAAAAGCATTTCTATCTATATCAGGAATAATGTCTCCTCATCCCCTGTAATTAAGAGATAGAAGGATTTATACAAGGTTTTACCTGAACACTGGTGGTGGTGGTGGTGGTGGTGGTGGTAGTGGGGGGGAGGGGTGGTGGGGAGGAGTGGTGGGGAGGGGTGGTGGGGAGGGGTGGTGAAACTAGACCATCTTGTCCTTAGCATAAACCCTGCATGCCACATACTATGTGGCTTCCTGTCTATGGGTGGGTACAATATGACAGTTCAGCTCCTAAAAACCACTAATAGCCTCTACATGCCTAAAAATGAATGGCTTTCCATATCTATACAATAACCAATATAGGCAAGCTGAGGAGATAGCTTGGTGAATAAAGAGCTTGCAGCACACACAGGAGGCCTGCATCTACATCCCATGCATCCATATAAGATCCAGATCCTGCCATGTGCATCTGAAACCCAAGGATTTGGGGATGCAAGGGATAGAAACAGGAAGTCCCTAGGGTCTGCTGGGCATCCAGTCTAGCTGAGATGGTAGACTCCAGGCTCATGAATAAATCTGTCACAAAAAGAAAGGTGAAGTAACTTCCCCTGTTAGGAGGAGCCAGTGGTTGACTTCACACACACACACACACACACACACACACACACACACACACCACTTAAAAAAACAAATGGGCTCGGCGGTGGTGGCGCACGCCTTTAATCCCAGCACTGGGGAGGCAGAGGCAGGTGGATCTCTGGGAGTTCGAGACCAGCCTGATCTACAAGAGCTAGTTCCAGGACAGGCACCAAAGCTACAGAGAAACCCTGTCTCGAAAAACCAAAAAAAAAAAAAAATGGATCCTTTCAAGAGATTCTGCTTCTCTCTTAGCTTTTCCATAAATTCCAGAGTGAATACATTTAGCTAGACCCTGCTCCACTCACCTCACCAGCCAGCTTCTCAACTCTGCTCCTGTGCAGAAAGTGATTTGATTTTAAAGCCTGGTTCAAGCCTGTACTTGATTCAAAACTTCCTATTTCATGTGTACCAAAGGTTTACATTGGTGAATCGGGTGCCTATACCAGACAGTGCCAATTTTGCTTTCTCACCTGCTCTTGTCTCCTGAGTGTATGTGTCCCTTAGGAGTCCCACAGGAGAAAAGCAATTGGCAGGAAAAGATTCATGATACAATCAACACCAACACTACATTAGAACCAAAGTGGCAGGTTGATTTTTCAAGCCACCACTGAAAGCCATATGTTCAGCTGTGATAATTGATGCTATAATAACACCAATAGACCAGTCACATGTAGATGGTAAGGCAGCCATAACATCACTCACACACCTGGAATGCAGCCCTGGTCATCACCGCAGTGACGGCAGAGTGTAGTTCTTCACTCCAATGCTTGCATGGCAATATTTACTGGATAAAAGGACTACTTTCCTGGAGATAATACCACTTTATATAATTTACAACTTCTGAACAATGCCGCTGAACATTTTTATAGCATTCTTCATTTGATCTTAAAAAGGCTGGAGGTGTTTCTTCCAGCAAATCATATGAAACACAAAGCTGATGACAGAAGGCGCACCTCTGCGCACTCTCGGGAAGTAGACGGACCGTGTGTGACTTTGTCATGCAACAAAACACCTGGCAAAAGCAACTTAAGGGAGAAATGTTTTCTTCTGGCTCACAGTTTGAGAGTACAGTCCTTCATGGTAGGAGTTCACAATGGTAGGAGCATGAAGAAGTTGTTCCAAATGCCTCCAGTTAGGAAGCAGAGAGAGATTAATTCTGATGCCCTGCCCAGTTTCTCCTGCTAACCAGTTCATAGCCCCATGGAATGTACTGTTCGAAGTTAGCTTGGGTCTTCACTCTCCAAATTTAGATGATCCCTTCCAAACATATTTGCTGCTTTGGTAAATCTAGATCCTGCCAAGTTTCCACAAATTAACAAAGCTAACAATGTTAGCTATGACAGGCTACTTATATCCTTAGTCTCCAAATTTCAGGATTGTGTTCAAGGCTCTTCCTGATGACCTATAGCTGTAATACTGAGGGTACACAGTTAATGGGCTCTGAATCTATCTTTCTAAGTTGCATGACTCAATTACAAAATAGTCCTAATATTAAACACTACATTCCTGGGGGCAGGATTGCCATTTGAGGACTGAGGTCAAGGTAAGAGCCAGCAGCTGGCTGCTTTGCTTTGTGAATGTTCAGGATGAACCCCAATTTTTCTCCCTGAGTTTTATTAATCATGCATCACCCCCACTTCCATGACTGGCCTCCACAAAGACAGACAGGTCCTAAGGAGCCAGACTGGTAAAGCTGTGCCCCCACCTTTCACGGCTGTCCTCTGCATGACCAGACAGTTCCAGAAGTGCCATTCTGGGAAGGCTGCACTCTGCTCAACCATGACTGGCCTCCCCGGGACAGGCGCTCTCATTCCCCTTAGTGTTCCTAAACTCACACAAAACCTAGAGCAAAGAGGGCTGCTTTGTGACTTAGTAGTGAAGGGGACTGGATGAGCACTCTAGCTCCTAGAAGAGAACTTTGATCTACATCAACCAAAAGGAATGTGCTGGAAACTGTGCCAAAACTCTAGCAGGTGTTGGGAAACAGTCAGCATTACTAAGCATCCACATGACCTTGTCTTTCATGTACCAGGATAATCCTTTCATGTATCTAAATTCTAAGTTGTATTACAAGACTGACAGGTAAACATTATAATTCCCTTCACGCAGGAATGAGGAATCTGAGAGGCAGAAAAATCACAAAGTACCAATAGTCACCATGTCATTAGTACTTTTACATTCAAACTCAAGAGTCTTATCTATATATTCAAGAACCCCTCTCATACAAGAATCATCTGGTGTGTTGACAAGTTGGTAGGTACAGGTCATTCTCAGTGACAGCAACTCCACCGACCCCAGGAAGTCTCTCTTAGCCAGCATGATTGCTGCTAGTGCCCATGGACATCACTCTCCCCACCAAAAGTTGAGTTGCTCTCTAATTTAAAGAAAGCAGAATTTAAACACTCTAGAAGTAAACATCAAAAACTCCAGTCAGCTCAAAAATGTGCCTCTACCTTGGTTCTAGAGGCTACTTAAGAGTCAAGTGAGAGCATCAGGGCTCAGAACAACTGAAGCCTAACTGGTCCCATTTCACCTATTTCACCTGTGAGTTTCTCCTTCCCTATTTATTACCTCCCTGAAGAAGCCATGAAGGATGGGCGTTCCACCTTTCACACCCTTGCTATTTCTCTTGGGATCCTCCCACCTTCATAGGTTTCACAACATGCACAGCAGCCTCATTGGTCAAGCAAATGCTGTTTGCTCAAAGTGGACATGATTTGCAGGCAAGCAGGGTTTTGAGGAAATTACATAATTTTGAAATGTCATTCGGTATCATCTGAATAGTTTTAAAAAATCATTACCATTTTCATTTCCAATCCTTTCCTAAATCTCTCTTTCCTCAAAAGCCAACCCTGACACAATCTGCTTTGTAACATAATCTTTATTGATTATCTGGTCCAAAGGACAGACCCCGCCCCCTCTTCTGGGATAGAATCTCCCTGCCGATCAATGTGTACAGTCATGTCTCCCATCATTTCCCTGCATGTAGGAGGTACCCAATAAATAAGCATATATTTAAAATTGACACAAGAGTAACGTAACATAAAGATGAATGTGTCCCTGATGGATTTGCTAAAATGTTTAGATAAATGGACTTACTAAGTTACTACAACTCTGCAAGTTTTATATAGTTTCACTCCTTTGGGGATTCTTGTATTAAATAGATAGTACTTGGGAACTTTTTTTCTTATTTCTGTTTTGTTGTTGCTGCTGTTACTTGAAATGAGGTCTTACTAATATGGCCATAGCTCATCTCAAATTCCTATGAACAGGTAGTCATCCTCAGCCTGCCAAGTAGCTGAGAGAATAGGCATCTAACACCACCCTCAGCTAAGTGTCGAAACTTTAACACCTCCTGTGTCAAGGCCCAAGAGCACAAAGATTAAAACAAAGAGGTAATATTTAGAGACGACAAAGGACATCTCCAGCCACTGGGAAGAAGGCATGCAAAGGTAGAATTAATCACGATACAGAAAACTAAGCAAATTGCGGGGCACACAAACACTGCCATGCTTGTTTTCTTTACACAAGCAGCGATTAAAACCAGTTTATGTATCAGTTAACAGTGGGGGCGTGAGAGGAAACAGAGATTTTTTTTTAAAAAAAATCAGTCATGCCCCAATTAACTCAAAATTGACAAAGGAAATGCCCAATTAACTCAACATTGACAGAGGAAGTAAAACACAGAATTGAAGTAGAGTAAAAGATAAGTTAAAGTCTCAGTGCAGTGGAGATACCAGAAGTGAGAGCCATGTACGGAGGATGCCCAAGAAAGAGGACAATGGTGAGGAGGTATTCACTTGGCTAAGATATGATCGTGGAAAATGGGAGCCGAAGGTGAAGTCTGCATTCAGAATTGCATTGTGGCTCTGTCTATCCAGGATGCTGTGAGTCAGAGCATCTACACTAAGCGCATACGTGCAGTCCCAGGGAATGAGGCTGCTGAGGCAGGCAGGCCAGCTCATGAAGTATTTTCATGCTCTGCCGTACATTGTGAAGAACAGAGAACCCTGACTGCCACTGTTCACTTATTTATGTATGTGTGTGCTTACTTATTTATTCATTTCTAGTGCAAGCACAGGAATGTCAACAGACAACATGGAAATGTTAGGAGACAACTTTTTGGAGTTGGTTTTTGCCTTCCACACTCTTTCAAAGGTGTCCTTCTTATTCTTTCTGCCATGCTAAGCTACCTGGCTCTGGGGCTTCCAGCAATTTGCATGTCTGCGCCTCCCACCTTCCCCCAGAGGAATGCTGGAATTAGAGAAGTGTGTCGCTATATCCAGCTTTATCTGTAGGTTCCAGAAGCAAACATAGCATGTCAGACTTAGGCAGCAACCAGTTTCATGTAATAAGACACTTCCCTAAAACATTGAGGCTGAGAAAAGATATTAAAAGCATATCAAGAAAGTTTTTATGAAGATCGGGACACACAGTACCACTGTACTCTCCTCTAGTCCATGCCTACACATAAACATCAAATCAAAGAAGAAGAAGAAGAAGAAGAAGAAGAAGAAGAAGAAGAAGAAGAAGAAGAAGAAGAAGAAGAAGAAGAAGAAGAAGAAGAAGAAGAA
>NC_022023.1:5838829-5846050 GCF_000317375.1 Microtus ochrogaster
AAGAAGAAGAAGAAGAAGAAGAAGAAGAAGAAGAAGAAGAAGAAGAAGAAGAAGAAGAAGAAGAAGAAGAAGAAGAAGAAGAAGAAGAGGAAGAAGAAGAAGAAGAAGAAGAGGAAGAAGAAGAAGAAGAATAGTTGAGCCTAGGCTCTTGGAAGCAGCCTGCTGTGCAGGGAAGAAGCAGCATTTAGAAAGGAGGTAGAAAATGCCACGACTAAAAGCATCTTGGAGAGGAAAGGATTTATTTCACCTGCCATCTTTTAGTTTATCATAAAGGAAAGTCAGAGCGGGAACTCAAGGCAGGAACTGAATCAGAGACCATGGGGAAATGTTTCTTAACGGCTTGTTCTCTAGGTTCACATTCAACTGACCTCCTTATAACTCCCCAGGGCAACCTGACCAAAGTGACAATGCCTACAGCAGTCTAGTGCTCAACACGCAGATAAATTATTAACCATGAAAATACCCTCACGGACTTGCCTACAGGGCAATCTGATGGAGGTATTTTCTTGAGTGAAGTTCCCTGTTTCCAGATGGTCTCATATCAATTTGAAAAGAAAAAAAAACTCATGAGAATACCACTTATTATTTTATATTTAAAATATTTTATTGAATTATTTCTTTCTAAAGACAGAAAAGATAATTGAAGGATTGAACAGCTTTATATCTTAATAACTATACTCTAGACAGGTTGAAATTATATTTTCTCTTTATAATGTTTTTAATTACCCATTGTCTTACTTTTCTATTGCCATGAGAAAATAACATGAATAAGGAAATTTATAAAAGAAAATGTTTAATTCTGGCCTAATGGATGCATAGGGCTAATATCCATGACTATCATGATGGAGACCATGATAGTCAATAGCCAGGCATGGTGCTGGAGCAGCAAATAGGAGCTTGCATCCTTACCTTGTAAGTAAGAAGCAGATAAGGATAACTGGAAATGGCTTGGACTTTTGGAAACTTCAAAGCCCACTACTAGTGACTCACCTCCTCCAACAAGGGCACACTCCTAATCTTTCCCCAACAGTTCCATAGCTGGGGCCCAAACACTGAAATATAAACTCTCAAAAATAGTCCCCCATTGAAGCCACCACATATGCATCCTAATAGAAATTATATTTGTATTTTACATGCATGGTGTAACTTTTGTATGTGTACACTTTTGAGCTCACTTTTGTGGGAAGGTGCACATAGGCATGTAAGCATACCTGTGGAGGCAAAAGATCAATCTTAGGTTCAACTCAAGTCCCATCCATATTTGTTTTAGAAACAGGTTCTATCACTGTCCTAGAGATAACAAAGTAGGTTAGATCAGGCAGCCTGTGAGCCCCAGCCACATATATATATGACCACTCTAACCTGGGGCCAAAAAACAGCTGATTTCCTGTTTTTTCTTTTCTTTCTTTCTTTTTTTTTTTCCTTTTTGAGACAGGATTTCCAGTGTGTAACAACCCTAGTTGTCCTGGAACTTCCTCTGTAGACCAGGCTATCTTCAAACTCATAAAGATGTGCCCTCTGCCTCCCAAGTGCTGGTCTTAAAGGCATGCACCACCATCTCCAAGCCCATAGCTGCTTTTCTAATAATATAAATTCCACTTGTTAGTTTTATTTGTGATTTTATGTTAATGAGATTCATTTTTAGAGCCACAGTAAATTGTGGTGCCTGTCACCGATGCTCTCTTGCCATTTTATAAGGCTGCAACTGTCTTGTATAAGAAAATATAATTCTTTCTCTATTCATCATTTCCTAATTGATATTTAAATATTTACTTCAGGCAAATTCTCTCATAGCCACCATAAGCAAAGGATATCTGAACTAGCTTAAACACAGAAGTACGCTCAAAATAGGAGGAAGCCTACTGTTTCTTGGAAGTTTGCAACTGAGTTTATGATACACTTACTTATAAATGCCTCTATAATTCAAATGGTTACGTAAACCCATTTTACAGATGGAAAATCAAGCATTCATGAGATGTAAATAACCCTCCCAGAATCACATCGTTTTCAAAGGGCAAGATTGAGATTCAGATCTACCTGGCTCCAAAATACCACGCTCTTCCTACTCTGCCTTCATCCATGCGGTACAATAGGCACTGGGAGGGGCACTGAAAAAGACCTTTTAAGTAGCCGTGCAGAACCTGCAGGCTGAAAGACCTCCACATAGAGCATATCACATTTTAGTTTTCCTCTCAGATCTCTCAGAAAACCACATGGACATTTTTCCTCTGTGGAGCGGAAGTATATTTTAATATTAATGTTCATAATAACAAAAACAAATACATATAACTCCAAAGTACTGGGCAGCAGACATCATAATTTATGTAATTTGCTCGAAAGGCTATTTGTTACATTGTACTGAGGAATCCATGTTTACTGCCTATATTGCTGGAGGCAAACTAGGAAGATTTCAAAGTTAATTTCCACTCGTAAATAATACATTCCAAAGCCTAAAACTCACAGGTTCAATCACTGGGCTACTGTCGCCATCTGTTGGGCTTCACGCTACGTACAGCTGAAACCGGAGCCAGAATTAAGGTTGGGTCCCCACACACCCCTGGCTTCTGTGATTGTAGCTCTGTGGGCCAGGAAGGAACTATGTTTAATGCCACGACAGATGTCTGTTAAAGGAATTCACTTCAAAAGACTGGTTCTTGGTTGTCTCCCAAAAGAAAGATTTATTCTTAATAGCCTATCCATAAGGCAAGACGATGTCCATCTGGGAAGATGTGTTTCTGCCATGAAAATATGGGCAGAAAAAAAAAAGCAAAACAAGAGCACTAGAAAACGGCTTTGGCAACTACAGTGTAGAATTAATAAGAAATAAAGAAAGGAAGGAAGAAAGGAAGGAAGGAAGGAAGGAAGGAAGGAAGAAAGAAAGAAAGAAAGAAAGAAAGAAAGAAAGAAAGAAAGAAAGAAAGAAAATGCCACGTTGTGCTATGCAGGTCACACAAACTCTGTCACTTCTGACTGAAACCTGTCATCCTTTGGTAGTGTAAGTGAACCTTTCACATCTCAGGGCACTCAAGACAGTCCCGAAGTGAGCTCCCAGGGCTCTGTGGGCTCGCTGGAGTTCTATGAAAAAAAAAAAATAAGTCCATTTCCTTCTGTGTCAGACTTTTGATTAGGTAATTCATGAAAACTCCAACACATTCAGCATCCGAGAGTCCCTATATTGGTCCTCCAAATGGCAAAGAACTAAGGTCAGGACATCTTACAGGCTAAAAGTCAGGTGGGAGCAGGTGTATCTCTTCCTCTTGCCTGTTCTTGGTACTCCTTTCCTCCTGTTGGTTGCCCTGTTTAGCCTAATATAAGAGCTCCATCCTGACTTACTGTATCTTATTTTGTCTGGTTTGGCTGTCAATTTTTGGAGGTCTGTTCTTTTCTGAAGAGGAAATTGGGAGTGGATCTGGGAAATAGGGGTTGTGGTGGGATCACAAGGAAGGGGTGAAGGGAAGGAAAACTCTGGTCAGAAAGTATTGTATGAGAGAAGAATCTATTTCTGATTAAAATTCTTTTAAAAAGTGAGTCTCCTTTGCTACTGTTTGCCATGGGCCCTCAAACTTCTATGCACAGACATTTACGTTCTCAGATTCTCTGTTTGAGACAGGAGGATTCACTGCACAAGTAAAGTTCAAGCGCTTTGTCAAGGTGTTGGGTCAGTCCTCTAAAGGCGAGTGCTTTCCCAAGACCAACAACTGTTTCAAGGGCTCCTTCTGTTTTCTCAC
The DNA here is from genome assembly GCF_000317375.1 of Microtus ochrogaster. NCBI lineage: Eukaryota > Metazoa > Chordata > Mammalia > Rodentia > Cricetidae > Microtus > Microtus ochrogaster. The sequence goes on from NC_022023.1 coordinate 5,842,558, forward strand.
CTGGTTCTCCGGCACACTGAAAGCCCAGATCTTTAAATGTAGCCCAGGCTCCATGACCAGTGGGACCCATGCACTTCAAAGTTAGTGCTTTACAGAGATCAGCTTAAAATTCTTTGAACTAACCTTAAAGGAGCATTGTATAAAAGAGGTGCTTGGCCCCTCTCCAATACTTTCCCCACGGACTCTTGAGCCCTCTCCCCAGGCCTATTCTATTCTCACCTTCCCACCCTAACCTGCTGCTCTGAAATGCCTTTTCTTTTAGTTAGGTTTAGACCATAACCTTGGCTAACTTCTGCGGACTTTCAATGAATGTGATACAACACTGTTACAGTTATCTAGGTTCTACTTGCATTAGAGGCCGTTTTACAAGACTCTTACATGTAGAGCCAGGATACATTCTGTTAGTGTAGCAGGTTCCTTTCAGCATTAGAGACCCACTAGGCTTCACCTGACAGGAACACAATGATTCGATTTGTTTTTAAACTATCAGTAAGACGCTAGTATGGATGAGAAGCAGAGGCAGAAAAGACTGACTTGAGGCCTAGAAAATGGGGCCATGACAACAACCTTCCCTACTTCAAACTTTTCATGCCTATGTCGACATAGCCACACATTAGAGAAGAGAGTAAAGAAAGTGCATGAGTCTGAGTTCCCTAAGAGATATGAAAGGGTGCATGTTCTTTCTTAAACACCATGGGTTGGGCAATATTGCTAAAGCCAGAACACATAGTGTGCAACCTATTTCCTAATGGAAAATATAGTGGAAACAAAGAAAGCTTTTTAGCTGTTTAGTCTGGAAAATGAACTAATTCTCAGCAGACTTTGCTGTCAGCGCTAGCTAACAGAACATAGCTTTAATATAAAGAAGATGGGCAGGGTGAGGAAAAGTATTGGACGTACCCCAACCAGCCCATTCCTTTCCCTTCAGTCCTTCAGTTTAAAAACGTAAAAATACCATATGGTTCCATAAGATAGGGCACATCTTTAGCAGTCATATATATATATATCTTTTCTGGATACAATTGATTTTTAATATTTGTTTGCACTTTCATCCCCAAATAACTTATGTTGTCCGAATATGGAGCCAGAGTGCTGGTGCCAGCAAACAGAGGATTCAACCAAAGAGAACTTAAAGCAAATTCGACTAATAGCTTGCTAGAATTTCTTTGTGGATACTAAAATATAAATATTACTACATTATTTGTTGAACATTCATGTAAAATAAAAGCATGAGGCTGTGGCAGGGCAGAGGAGTGAATCTCCTCTCCCCTGACACCCCACCTCTAATCCCTGTGGAAGAACAACACTGGTGGATTTGCGACCCCCATGCAGAGAAAAACCATTCACTAAGATCAATGATGGGTGACGGGAGATTCTCCTGTTCTCATTGACCCACCTCTACTTCCTGTCTGGTTGTCCCACCTACATTTCCTGCCTGGCTGCTGGCTAATCAGCATTTTATTAAAATACAATTGGCAGGGTACAAACCATTGTCCCACAGCATCATCCCATCTTGGAAACCTTATATATAAATTATTCTCCCTTTTGCAATTCCTAATCTACCAATCCAAAGAGTCCTTCTAGCAGGCGCCTAGAACACAGACCATCTCCCCTCTTATACAATAATCACCAGAACATGGAATCAAAATAACCTTTACCCCATTAAGACTATAGGCCTAAATTGCCAAGGTTTAGAGTTCTCGGCTCAGGAGTGGGAGAGGATCACGGCCTCTGAACAGAATGCATGAGCTTCAACTACTTCAGAGCCCCTGAGTGGTGCATGGGGCACTGCCAATCGCTGATAAATAAACTGGCGTATTTCATCACTAGTCAATCTTTAACAGCCTCCCTCCACCTGAGACAGTCTACTCTAAAGAACAGGATGAATAGGGCATCCGAGTAGAGCTGCCTCCTTCTACGATTTCTGCCAGAAATACCAATATAGACCACCTGTCCAATTTTCCATGATCCACACCACAACTGGGAAACATTCTACCTGCCATCTGTCACTTTTTTTCTGTCAGATTTCTTGTAAGACCAAGGAAACTGATTGTGTTTTTACATATAAATTACACTGATACTAGTAATAAAACACCTGACTGAGCTGTGCAACTTAATAAACGCAGCCTGTTCAGCAAAACCGTGTCACACAAGATGGAGTGGCAGTCATCTATCAAGACTGGCATGCCCTGCCTGCCTGCATGCTCCCAGCTCAGTTCTGATCTCAGATGCTCTTGGGGTCATCTCATCTTACTGTCCGATGTGGTCCTCTCTCTTTGGGGGGATACATGCTGTAGAGATGCAAACCTTGCAGAGACCCTGTCCTTTCAGAAAGGGATATATTGTGGTAAGAACACCCACTATTCAGTCACTCTGTTTCTGCTATTGGTGATCCTCAAACAGAGGTCGGCCATAGCACTGGAGAAGCTGTTTATCTCAACACACTTCCCCTTTCCTATACCAAAATGCTACCTAGTGCTATAATTAACTATTTCGGTAGATGGGGGGGTGGGGTTTAGAAGGCATCTCCAGAGTGAGAAAATACAGAGTAGAGAAAAAGTCCTCTTATTTCATTTGGGTTATCCTCCAGCCCAATGACTTAACTACATTTACAAGAGGGCTATTTACATGCTCAACGACATCCTCTTACACTCTATGTCTCTGGGACTGTGCACATCTAAAATCCAAACTTCCCAGTGGAAAAAGACTTCTCTCTTTAGTTTATCATTGTCAAAGATAATCACAATCACCAAAACCTAGGGATATTTCTTATACCAGGCTACCACATAGAGTGCTGGTCAGCCTCAATGCAGACAGCTACCCTGCGTCCAATCAATTAAACCTCGGATCTCAAACCCAAAATACTATGTGAGCTTAAGAAGCCCTTAGGGTTGCTTCCATCCACAGCAGGCTGCAGGCTTGGCAGGCAGTCAACACAACAGATTCTTCTCCAACACATCTCTTTCCTCGGGCATTTTCAATCCAGAAAATGCTTGTTATACAAAGCAGAGAATTGATTACTGCACCAGAAATGGCACGTATTATGCAGGATTGCTCATTTCTGAAATTTCAGAGTAATCAGAAGAACAAACACCACACCAAAGCTGTATTCTTTAAAACGGGGAGCATTTGTGTCATGGGAGACTTTGCGTCTATTTCCAAAATGCAACAAAGTGAATATCAAATGATATTCTGAGATTTTGATAGACCACTTATCATGGTCACAGAATAACTGAGGAAATTTAAGATAGTTCTGGGGGGAGGGGCAGTTCAATATACAGTCTATATCATCTGATTTGGCTCTGATTTCTACAGCTGTATGTGGTAGGTTCTCAATTCAATAAGTACTAATAAGTCACATACTAACACATATGGAGGAGGAAGAAGAGGAGAAGGAGGAGAAGAAGGAGGCAAAGGAGGAGGAGGAGGAGGAGGAGGAGGAGGAGGAGGAGAAGAAGAAGAAGAAGAAGAAGAAGAAGAAGAAGAAGAAGAA
>NC_022023.1:5846150-5865176 GCF_000317375.1 Microtus ochrogaster
GAGAAGAAGAAGAAGAAGAAGAAGAAGAAGAAGAAGAAGAAGAAGAAGAAGAAGAAGAAGAAGAAGAAGAAGAAGAAGAAGAAGAAGAAGAAAATGGAAAATGTTTGGGGAGCGCCAGGTGGTGTGTGCTGCAAAACTCAGTGAAACAATTGCATTTCATGCCTGCACTTCACACTTCTAATCAGGATGTTCCACTGTTTTTATTTTCTTGATGATGCAACCTTAACCGTTTTCCGTGAAGCATTCAAGATTAACAATTTCACAAAGTCAACTCTCTTTGCTTGTAAGATGAATGGATTTCTATTTTATTCTGTCAAAAAAAGATGTGTGAGGATAAAAAAATAAAAAGTCAAAAAGGAAATGCTGGCTAAACTAAGAGGCTTTCTGCAAATATCTGGAAGCATCACATCTCACTTTATGGCAGTTTAGGGCAATTTACATGACTTACTAAGTAATGAAAAACACAGTATCATTGCTTTATGAATGATCATGAGGTCAGAGGACTCAGTGGTGATATAAGAACAGTAATGATCTCACCTCTGAAATGCTGTTGAGGGCAGTTACCCAGCTGTCACTCCTGCGAAGAAATCAGTCCAAAAATTTCATGCCTCATCCCGGCTGGGCTGACTTTATGTGAGCAGCCCCACTGCAGTGATTTTGTAATGTACAATTTGTTCCACGAACACAGCAACTTTTTAAAGCGGTTTAATGAAGAGGCTTAATAGATACCTCCATAAACTTTCAGGGGAACAAAAAGAACACCACTTTTGTACAGAAGAACATAGCAAAATGCTTTATATAAGGTGCTATCCCTCCAGCGAAAAAAGATAACTGATTATTTCTATTGGCCTAAAACCAATGGACAGTCATGGAATAAAACAGGGCAGAGGTCATCCAGCTCAGACATCGCAGATATGGAGTGGTTTATGATATTATGAAGAAAAGGATGGAGACCCTTAAGAGTGTCTCACATGACAGTATGCAGTATCGTGGCACTTAGAGATTCATGAATGTTTATACAGATGTCAGGAAATCTACAGATTATGTTTCTATGAGCATAATAACTGACTCTGCTTCAGTACCACCCAAAGTATCTGTGTATCCATTCACAGCAAACTCCTCCTTTACTGAAGAATAATTCATATCAAATTTGCTTCTCAGGGTGGCTTAAAATACCTCCGTAATACTATACTTCTTGTCTAAGTAATGCTACAATTTCAATTTACCTAAATTAAAACCCCAGCATCACAGAAGCAAATTCCATCTATCACCAAAAACACTTGTAGACTAGGAAGGTAGCTGCAGGTCAGTGAGAGATCAACATCTCATCATGTCTCAGAAAATAGGATAAGCAGCAATCAAAAAATATATCTGCAGTCAATCTCGATCCCCCACATCTACATACATGTTCTCTAACCTATTTTTTCTCTCTTCCTCTCCTCTCTCTCTCCCTCCCTCACTCCCTCCTTTCCCCTTTCTCTCATGCACACATACACACACACACACACACACACACAGAGAGAGAGAGAGAGAGAGAGAGAGAGAGAGAGAGAGAGAGAATCTATGTTAGGTGAACCCCCCTCTGGATCTAGATAAATTTCAAATCAAAAGGATTTTTTAAAAAAAAAAATTCCTTAAGAGTTTCTCTGCTGTTGAAAATTCTCTGCTTAGATATGTGCCTCTGTTTTAATTGGATCACTTAGTTTGTTGATGTCTAGTTTCTTGAGTACTTTATATATGTTGGAAATGAGCCCTCTGTCAGATGTGGACTTGGTGAAGATCTTTTCCCACTCTGAAGACAGCCATTTGGTCCTTTTGACTGAGTCCTTTGCCTTAAAGAATCTTTTCAGTGTCATGAGGTCCCATGTATTAAGTGTTTATTTCAGTGGTTGGAATTTTGGTGTCCTGTTCAGGAAGTTGTCTCCTGTACCAATACATTCACTGCTACTTCCCACTTTCTATCATCTTTCCCATATCACATTTGTATCTGGATTTGGGTAGAGGTCACTATTCCACTCAGACTCGAGTTTTGTGTGGGATCTACTTGAATTCTTTTATATGCCAACATCAGTTGGACCAGCACCATTTGTTGTAGGTGTTTTCTTTTGTTCCATTACGTAATTTTGGCTTCTTTGTCTAAAATCAAGTGTCCATAAGTGTATGTATTTATGTGTGGGTCTCCAATCTGATTTCATTGATACAGCTATCTGTTTTTATGCCAACAGCATGCTTTTTTATTACTGTACCTCTCTCTATAGTAGAGCTTAAGATCAGGAATGGTGATACCTCCAAAAATTCTTTTATTGTACAGGATTATTTTATCTATTCTGAGTTTTTTGTTTTACCATATAAAGTTGAGTATTGTTCTTTCAAAGTCCATAAAGAATTGTGTTGGGATTTTAATGGTGATTACATTGAATCATTTGGAAAGATGATTTTGGTATGCTTATGATAAGATAGCCATTATAACTATGTCAGTTCTACTGATCCATAAGCATGGGAGAGCTTTCCATCTTCTGATATCTTCTCCAATTTCTTTCTTCAAAGATTTGAAGTTCTCGTCATATAGGTCTTTTGCTTGCTTGGTTAGAGTTATACCAAGGTATTTTATATTATTTGAGACTATTGTCAAGGATGTTGATTTCCTAATTTCTTTCTGAGCCCATTTACATTTGTATTTAAGAGGGCTACTGATATTTTTCTAGTTAATTTTATATGCTGTCACTTGATTAAAGGTGCTTATCAGCTGTAGGTGTTCCCTAATATAATTTTTGGAGTCATTAATGTATACCCTCTGATAGTCAAAGTATAATGATACTTTGACTTCTTCTTTTCCTATTTGTATCCCCTTGATTTTATTTAGTTGTTTTATTGTTCTAGCTAGAACTTCAAGTACTATATTGAATAGGTATAGAGAGAGTAGACAACTTTGTCTTGTTTCCAATTTTAGTGGAATAACTTTGAATTTATTTACATTTGATTAGATATTGATGTTGGCAATATGGTTGATGTATATTGCTTCTATTATGTTTAGGTATGTCCTTTTATCCCTAATCTCTCCAAGACATTTATCATGAAGGAGTGTTGCATTTTGTCTAAGACTCCTTAGCCACCAGGGTTCAGGTAAGACTTCAAGAAATGACTGAAGGAGGGAATGTGTAAATTAAGAAAAAGACAGTTCTTTGACTGTCAAAGTAGGCATTCAGGAAGAAACACCATCTTAAATTGAAGCAGAAGGAAAAACTTCAGGCTGCCCAGTAAACCCACTCCCACCCCCAAATCTGAAATCTAAATTTTTTTCCTACCACCAGTAGGTTCATTATCTACTCCAAACTCTTACAAAACTGATAACATTCACTCAACGTGCTACTTTCTCTGAATTTAATATTTACTCTCCCTCTTCCAAACTTTTGCAAATTAGCTCTCTGACTAGGAAGGAAGAACTGGATATTATGACCTATGTCCACAGACAGCAGAATGTAAAAGAAGAGTCTAAACAACCAAGAGAAGTAGTTCAGACTCCAGATGTGTGTAAGGGTAGAAATTTCTATTTTATGCAGAACTGATGAGACTGCCCAATAAAGGACCAAAAAGCAAGGAGAAATCACACTGACTAACCCCACAAGCTCTCGGCTTAGCCCTGTCCTTACTTAGTTCTCACCACTCTGTGAGACAGGTTTCTTAGCCTCATTTTCTAGATGAGAAAATAGAGTCACAGCAGTTAAGGTATTTGACTTGTCTATTCCTTGTATACTTTTGAAGTTGTAATTGGTTTGCGGTATTGCTGAGCCCACAGAAAAGTCCAGGTGCTTGAGCTTTCCCTCCTCTTAATGGTCAGTTGAAACCTAAAGAAGGAGACTATTAACTACGCTGCCATTACTAGTCTCATCACAATGCCGTCTGGCACTTCAAATTAAGCCGGGCATGGAGGAGCACTCAAGTACACTAGAGAGCCCTTGTACACATTTCAGTAATTTGGACTGGGACTCTTCGAACCACTCGTTGACCAATGCAGTTCTTGTCAGTGAAGCTTTTGCTCTCTGTATTTTTTTTTCCTCCTGAGTCTGTCTAGGAATTATTTTGCAGGATTAGAGTTCCACCTGGAGGCTCACACAGTGCAGAAGCATGCAACAGGCAACCTGTATAAGCATTGGTAGAACAAATGCTCAAGAAAATGGATAAACGTAATTGTATCACAGTGGCTCTCATTTATTCGCTGAGCACCTTGCAAGCATGAGCTCCACAGCATCCTCACACTTTATCCTCAGTAAGGTTTTAGAATAATACCTTTATGATTCCCATGCTAGAGATAACTGAGATTTCACAGCCAATATTTTTTCTTAATTGGTTCAGCTATTAAGTATTGAAGAGGGAATTAAAATTCAGGTTTCCATAAGCAAATTTTAGACTCTTAGTAGCATTGCATATTGAGTCTCTAAACGATAGAAATAGCAGAGATTGACTAGGAGCCCGGAGAACCATCTTGTCCTCTAGCTTAAGTCTTGGTGGGGGGAAGCAATAAAACAGTCTGGATGCTTCGTGCCTAGTGCTATTGTGCCCTCTCGAGAAACTATTAAGTTTCTGTCACAAGCAATCAGACTTAAGTCCATTCACACTCATGTGTAAATAAAGCATAATCGATAAAGCTTAAAACTTAATTATTTATTTATGTGGATTGATTATTTAAACTTAACAAACAAAACTAAAGCAAATTTCATTATTTTTATCGTGTAATTAATTATTTACACCTAAATTAGGATAAACAAGGTTTGGCTTATCAGCCGGCATTAGAAAACCCCAGTCAGGTCTTCGCTAGCCCTGGATTTGTCTCTCTTCTTTCCTCCCTGGTTTCTAGACTCTCTTTCTTCCCTGCAAGAATCTCTTTTCAAGGGCACAGCTCCAGAACAGAATAACAACTCCCCAGGAACCCCAATTCTTTTGAATTTTGAAAACAAATCCCTGGATGTTTTGCATTTTAAGAATTTCCCTTCCGGAGTACAATGACGAAGCAAACAGAAATTACCATGGGGTAAATCTTCATTTGTGTTCTCCAAGATGGCCACAGCTCTGAGGCCCATTGACTCAAAGGCTGACTCTATTATCCTCTATTGCATATTGGTCTAATATCCTCTAATGACTCTAAAATTGGTGGAATTTGTCTCTGCTTCTCAAGGCTGAGTGGACCTTTGTCAATGTCTGACAATACACAAAGTGATATTGTATACCTTCTAACTTAAAAACAATAGCCTAACCATTTTTCTTGACTTCTTAAGATGCTTTTTCTCTGAATTGCGACACCATAATATGAATCATCTGAAATTAGTCCAGGGGCGGGAGCAGGAGAAGACTCAAGAGATGTTCTGGTCAACAGGCTACATTTTCACATTCTGTGCCCCAAGCCACCATAGTACTTTAAGATTCTTCTCTAACAGATAATAAGATATTTTTTCCTCCATTTTGTCTCCCAGTAAGTTGGAGCTGATTGGAAATAATCAGTTTTAGACTCCAGCTCAGTTCCTGTTGTCTAATAGCAGATTAATAAATGATTCAACTAGGGGTAGGTTGATCCCGAATTTCCTGAGAAACCGAAACACTGATTTCCACCGTGGTTGCACAAGATTGCATTCCCACCAGCAATGGATGAGGGTACCCCTTCCTCCACAGCCTCTCCAGCAAAGGCTATCCTTGGTGTTTTTGACTTTAGCCATTCTGACAGGTGTAAGATGATATCTCAAAGTTGTTTTGATTTGCATTTCCCTGATTGCTAAGGAAGTTGAGCATGACCTTAAGTGTCTTTTGGCCATTTGAACTTCTTCTGTTGAGAATTCTCTGTTCAGTTCAGTGCTGATGAGAAGCCAAGGACAATGGCACGGGGTTTTACCCTACTTCATGTTCTGGCTTTGTGGGAGCCTAGCCAGTTTGGTTGTTCACCTTCCTAGATATGGACGGAGGGGGGCGGACCTTGGACTTTCCACAGGGCAGGGAACCCTGACTGCTCTATGACTGGAGAGGGAGGGGGAGAGGAGTTTGGGGTAGGGGGAGAAGGGTGGGAGGAGGGAGAGGGAAATGGGAGGCTGGGAGGAGGCGGATACTTTTTTTTTCCTTTTCTCAATAAAAAAAAATGATTCAACTAAAATGCCTTATTATTTTAAATGTTTATTTATTCCATAGCTAAATAAAACATTAATTTTTAGTGCTTGGATTAAGGAAAGCTACCTGTAAAACTCACCATTTTATTTAAGTAATTCAATGTTTTTATTAATTCTTTGATAAATTTCTATATGCATACAATATATTTTACTATATTCACACCCCACTTCTCTCACTAACTCCTTTTATATCCATCTCCTACTTCCCCAGTTTCTCCCAAATGTATGCCCCACCTCTCTCCCTCCCTCCCTTCCTTCCTCTCCCCATCTCTCATAGCCCACTGCTTCCAATTTTGCTGCTCATGAGTTTGGGCCATCACTAGAGCATGGTCATCCTACCAGAGATCACACCATTAAAGAAAACAGATTCTCCCTCCCCAAGAAGCAAGAAGCTGTCAACAGCTCCTAGGTGAGGGACCCCACAGCTGGCCCTTCCCCAGCCCATGCTGGAAGGTTGATTAGCTTGATCTTCTACAGGTCTGACAGAAGCAACCGCAGCTGTGACAGTTCCTGAGTGAGACTGCTCATGTCCAGAGATGCTGTTTCTCTTGGACTGGAACAGTCTAAGAAGATCATTCTGAATGAAGATTCAGAGACAGTAAAATATTGAGCATTGATGAGGCAGAAATCATAAAATAGGAACATCGATCTCAAGAGACATAGGGAAGAATTTATTAAAGCAGGATATGAATAATCATGCAATGATTTAAGGAGTCTTTGGGGGTTTTGACTACATTTATTGGAACCTGGGAATGGCTGGAAGATTTTAAGGAAGCATGCATGGGATCACGCTTCCTCTAAGTGAGACGTCAAAGTTTTAAATCAATTTTTAGAGAATAATTTGTATATAATTAATCAAATTCTATAAAACATGTACACACTCTTTCCACAAGATTCTAGCTTCCTTTCTGTTTCAAAATCAACTTAGAGATCTATTCGGTTTTTCACTCCTTCTCACATTTCACTACTAACGTTCAAATTCAAGCAGGAATTTGAATCAGAAACCAAAGAGGAATGCGATTTTCTGGTTTTATATCACACTTATTATACCAGTTTTTTTTTTTATGTAACTTAGCACCACCTGCTTGGGGAATGGTGCCACTCATGATGGGCTGAGTCCTTCTATATCAATCAATGACCAAGTCAACCCCCCAGAGATATGTCAAGATGATCTGGACAATACTTGAGTTGAAAGTCCCTTCTCAGGTGATTCTAGGCTGTGTCGAGTTGACAGTTAAAGAAAGGGAACTAGGAGGCATACCTAATATTCATACCTTCTGTCCGGATTCTTGTTGAAAATACCGTTCCTGAGTGGGCCGGCGCTATGTCCTTGACTTTCTCTGAGAACAAGGTGTGTGCTTTGAGGCAGCTGGCATGCTATGACAAGTTTCCAAGTTACAGGACAATGGAGCTCCAGATGGGATCACTGGCCAGGCCTCCTGTAGCTCTCTCCTGGAAACCTGACACAATAAGAGGATCTTTAGCCAGAGAGAAACAGCAGGATTATTAACTTCAGCTGCACGTCAGACAGCCCTGTGCAGAGAATCCGTGCCAAATGGCCTGAAGCTGCTGCCGCTTTGACAAGTGCAGGTAGGGACCAGTTTCTTTTACTTGTGGCTCTGAAAGAAAAGTCAGTATAACTTTTAAAACAGCATAACAGAATTTCCATTAAAAATAGACTCCTGCCCCATGTCAATCCCTGTGTAATCCATCAAACATAATAAAGAGCGAAGAACCAGCCACTTTATAAATACTGTCTGATGTAATCCTGTCTTTGTAATCATGAAAATAGATCCATGGCTGTGTTTATGTTGGGAATAGTAAATCTTAAGTTCAAGAACACTTAGCAGTAGGCTGAGGTCATCTGGTAATAGCTAATTTGAAACACATTCTGATTATGGTTGTCCTTCCCTTCCACCAACCACTTCTCCCACATGTGACAGTCACTGACATTAGGAGGACAAAAGCAAGTGCAACAGCTTCCTCAGCCTTAAGAGCTTCACAAGCTGCACAAGAAATAATCTGTGAACAAAGAAGACTGAATTAAGAGTCAACAGAAACAGTAGTGAAACGCGGGAGAGGACTAAAAAGAAAGAAATCGCGTGCTGATGCCCCACCCCCCCGTTTGGATGAGCATGAATCATGAGAAGAACTTACCCAACCCACTCACCACCACCAGGAATGTCTCCTGCATCCCAAACTTCCTCACCTTCTTTTCCGAGGTCATCCATGAGAACTTCAGCATTGTGGAGGGAATCCTGATCACAGTCAATATTTCCATTTCCACCCAGAAGACTGGGAATGGTTGCTCTAGGAAACTATGAAACTACAGCCACATAATACACCATTTCTACATCTCCTGGCACTGCCACGCTAGTGATATAAAACCCATCCAGATCTGAATAGGAAGTTCATTGGCATGTCCTTCCACATTTTTTACATTTCAGACACACATTGTATCCATGTGTGTCTGAAATACCTTTAGAAGAAAGCATCCAAGTGTAATGACATCTAGAAGGTGATGAAGCAGCAATCAGTGCCCCTAAAAGGCACCCCATGCCAGGCTGTCTCCTGTAACTTAATAACACTCACTTTTCCACCTCTGATTCAGGGGCTGCTAATGTCCCCAACAAGTACTCTGTCTGTCAAGCTCATTTTCTGCTATGACAAGAAACTGGACTACTGCACCAGGGCGGTGGACCTCATAGTCCATACAACATTCAAGGAGTAAGAAGCCTTGACCCACCACTCCAGCAAAAACATGAAAAGAAGACAAGGATACTCAGCTACTGGAGAGTCCCTGCCCTAACTCATCAGCAAACTGAGCATCTCTGCTCATTTCAAATGAATGACCCACAGAAGAAGAGGAGGGGCTGAGTGGGCTGTACTCTCTGACCATCAACAAAATTCACTAAACTTAGCCACTCCCAAAAAGCTAGAATAAAATAATTATTTTTAAAAAATTTAGCTTGAGGGGCTGGAGAGATGGCTCAGTGGTTAAGAGCATTGCCTGCTCTTCCAAAGGTCCTGAGTTCAATTCCCAGCAACCACATGGTGGCTCACAACCATCTGTAATGAGGTCTGGTGCCCTCTTCTGGCTTGCAAGCATACACAGAGACAGACTATGTATACATAATAAATAAATAAATAAATAAATAAATAAATAAATAAATAAATAAATATTTAAAAAAATTTAGCTTGAATGTATTAAAACTGGCATCCTTATTGGTCAAGAAATGAATGCCTGTTGTCATTTAGTTAATCTGATCTAATTAATTAATTCCAATGAACCATTAAGGGAAAAGTAAGGAGAACAATAAATAAACTAGCATTTAAAAGAAGTGGAAGCAGCTGCCCAACAACAAAATTTAGGAAAATGAAAATCAAACTCAGAATGATATTTAATTTCACATCTATTAGGTTGGCAGAAGTTATGAATTCGGACAGTGTTAAGAAAGCCCCAGCGGTCCACGTGGATCACTGGAAATACAGAGCAAAGTGATTTCTCAGTGAGTGTTTGTACTCCATCTTGGGGTTGGCCACCCTCAATGTTTCTCGACCTCTGAATTCCACCCAGCTCCAGGATGATAATCCCTGAAGACAATCCTAGAAGCTGCACTCGGAAGCTAGGCTCCCGTAGCCTCTTCAATGATTTGATTTGATCAGAGATAATATGAATAAAAATAAAACTATTGAACTCTTGTTTAAATAGACTCCTATTCCTTAAGAAAGTAGTTTTTAGCTGGAGAATTCACCAAAACCAGCTCTGGGAGACTATGCATATTTCATAATCCCAACATTAGAATTTCTGACACAGGAGCTGGGCACTGGAACACAAAAATTTGCGTTCCTGACAAACCCTCGGGACTTCCGTGATAGATGGAAGACTGCCTCTGTAGCAGTCTCCCTCTCTCTGCCAGAAATCAGGCCACACTCCCAACAGTCCCTGTCCCTGGACAGGGAGTAGACAATAAAGCTGAGTATACTCTTGCAGTCTTCCGTTTTCTTCCTGCTGTGAGCAAGTGCAAGATAACTTTGAATAAAAATTTACTTTTCTCTAGTGCCTTTCTGCCCTTGTGGCTCCTAACACATAGGCTAGACTAATCTGGGTCGTGTGGTCTGGAGCTGGCTCCCCTTCCCAGCATATGAGAGTCAGTAACTCCCTTCATTCTACAGAGCCAAAGGCTTTCTCTCTCTCTCTTCCCTCCAATACCCCCATCATGTTTGTCTCTGGTATGATGCAAAAATTCTACTCTGGTAGAATGCAAAAATCATCATGATCTCACCCACGCATATGTGGACTTCAAAATAACATGAGCTCAAAGAATAGGGAACAGAATGACAGTGCCTTCGGAGTAGAAACAAGGCTTAAATTGGGAGAGGTGATGGCCAAAAAGAATATGAAATTTCACCAAAAAGGAAGAGTTTTAGACACACATTGTACGGACACTGGAGAAAGAGTTAGAAGAACATATTATGAGGGAGAGAGCCTCCCCACCTCTGTGGATCCAGTCTCAAGAACTGACAAACAGATTACATAAAATTAAAAACATAACCATTCAAAAATCCCAATAAATTAATCAATCAACAGAATAAATAAACAGCTAAAAAAATGGGAGAAAACCATTGTCAGGTATTCATCCATCCAAGAAGGGCATAGTATACAAAATATATGAAGAACTCAAGAAATTAAAGCCAAAAGAATAAGTAAACCCTGGTATTTGGGAGGCTGAGCATGAATTTCAAAAGTTTGTGGTCAGCCTTGACTACATAGCAAATTCCAGGCCAACTTGAGCCACATAGAAAGACTGGTTTAAAATTGAATCCTAATAATAATAGCACAATCAATAAGTGCAAAATAAACTTCACAGAGTTCTTGAAGGAGTTATAAATGACAAATGGATAGATTAAAAACTGATAAACATATAAGAGAAATGAAAATCCAAACTCCATGAAAAACCACTTCATTCCAGCTGTAATGACCATTATCCGGAAAACAGCAACCTAGGGAGGATATGGGGGGAAATGACCTTATACACTTCTGATGAAATGCAAATTAGGGAAGCCAAGATTCATGTTGAAATCAGCATGGAAGCTCTTTAAAGACCTAAGAACAAAATTACTATGTATCCCTGTGTTCTGCTGCTCCTGGATACATATACAAAGGAATCAGTCATACACAATAGATAGATATACCTGTGCATTCATGTTCACTGGAACCCTACTCCCAACTAAGTTCTAGAATCAACTGATAAATACCAGTAGATCAACAAGCCATGACCTGCTTTACTACTGTCCTAACTGTAGTGACAAGGAAATGAAGAAAAGACAGTCTCAGGACACACATACAAGCCACACATCTGGAATGGCAGATGTGCTGTGTGCCCTGATGATACACCAGCTGCCTGAAAAACTGGAGCATTTTATACTGCTGGGCAAGGAGGAGGCAGGTTGTCTAGTCTCCACAGGCGGTCTCTGGAACAGAGCTGTTTATGGCTGTCATCATCCGGGAGGAGGAAGTTGTGATTTAAACTTTCCGAATACATGGTATTAGCTAAAAGTCAATCATTGGCGGCATCCACTCTTGGACCAGAGAAAGTCTCTGTCATGCTTCTGAGCCTCACTTAGGAAATATTCTGCCACTCCCATGGTCTGGGAGATTGGAGTCCTTGACACATTATGCTCATAATTACAGGTACCCAGGACACCATCCCCTACCCACATGAACAGATAAGGAAAGGTGGCATTTGCATGCAACACAGTATTTTTCATACACAAAGAAGAAATTAGGTCATGTGATGGAAAATGACTGGCCATCATACTGCCTGAAATAAGCCAGACTCAGACAAGTATCATATATTTTCTTATCTATCTAGACCAGTAGGAGAGGGCCGTGAATATCGAGGGTGATATGAGGAGGAATATGACAGAAATACATTAGTTACTTGGGCTAAAATATCCTAATCCATTTATCACTTTGTACAAATAATATTCACTAATAAAATAATAAGTTTCTAAAATAACAGAAAATATGCACTTTAGACATTAAGATTGAGACTTCACAAAGAAAAAACTCTAAGACTCTCAGAAATTTACTTTCTAATGTCCCACAGGTAACCCACGAGAGAAGAAACAGAGCATGGTTCTATCTGATTATAATCCTAATGCCCCATGAGATTCAGTGAAACACATCAGCCCTGTAATTGGTATCCTGGATACAGGAAGATCACTGTTGTCTGCTGTAAGAAAATACATAGTCATTTTCTATTATCCTAATGAAAACTGAGGAGCACTATATACACAATTTTTCTAGTTTTAAAGAACACATGAATATACAATTATGTTTCATTGAGCTGTCTACCTGCTGAGTACAATTCATTTCAGTATATACTAACTTCCTCTTAAATATTGATGCTATCCTTATAAAATTTCAGAACAAAAGTTCTCAAGATTGTGAAAACAATAATCTATACAGTTGACCTAATATCTTTACCTAGTGCCTCTCTGAGCTCTGGTCAAATTGGAAAGTTAAAACAAACAAGCAAACAAAATTCTATATATGGCTGAAGGAGAAAAATAAACTGTCCACAATACAAACAGCCTAAAAGAATCCATGTGCACCAAACCATCCCTACAGAGAATACTAGACACAGTATTTCAGACTGAGGAGAGAAAGAAGCATAACCAGGGGACTCCACAGTAGAAAACAAATGATGCTATAATTATTACTGAAAAATGAAGTATGATTAAGAGCATAAAAGCACCAAAATGATTGTAATTGACAAATATCTTTCAATAATACCCCTAAATAATAGTGACCTCTACTTTCCAATTAAAAGACACAGGTTTATTGAGTGAATGAAGAAATAAAATCTGCTGTGTGCAAGGAAGTCAGCTCTCAGGAGAGGGACCGCTTTAACGTGCACAGGTGGAAAGAAGCATTCCAAGCAAACGGGAGCAAAAGAGCAGGCATGGCCATCCTAATAATTGACAAAATAGACTTCAAGTGAGACCTCACCAGAAGAGATACGGACAGACACTCCATCCTGAGCACCAGAGCAACTAACCGAGAGGATGTTACAACCTTAATTATATACACACCAAACTCTGATGCACTCCATTTTCTGAAAAGCATTTTATTGGCGTTAAAGAATAAATAGTAACAACAACTTAATAAGAGATAATCCTAATACCCCACTTTCTCCAATAGTCAAGTCCCCTGAGCAGGAAAACAAACATAGAAACATTAGAATTGTGTGTCATATAACAGCAATTAATGCAAACAGAGACCACGGATGTGCAAAGAGCACGAAGGGGTAGATGGGGTATTTGAAGGGAGGAAAGTGTAGCAAGATATGTTGAAACTGTATTATAATCTCAAAAATAAAGAAATTTACAAATCAAGAAAAGATATGCCAATCAAAGATATAATAAAAATTAAGTACTATCCACAGCAACAATCTAAGTGTTCAGTGGCATAGATTATAAATTACTACGTATCCTGTCAGAAGATACAAGGAATCATTTAGAAATCACTTTTATGGAAAGCATATAATAACCTAGAAGATGTTTAGGCTATTATTTTCATCAGAAAAGTCACTGTGTGAAATCGTACATCAGCTGCCATTATAGAGAAGAACACACATAGAAGAACCTGAAAACACACATCAAAAAGCTCATGATGATAATACACCAACATCACTACAGTTCTTTTCAAGTCTGTTATTCAAATGTTTTAAATTAATACTGTAATTTAATGGAGACAAAAAGCTTTTCATTATAACATAAAAAGCACATTGAAGCCACTTTCATCTTTCTTCTGAGTACTCGCGTTCATTTTCTTCTTCATCCTTAGGGCAATTTGCTTTATCAAAAATCCTTGTTTCTCAATTTCTTCACATCTCCTGTTTCATACTTAGAAAGCCAATGATTAACACGTAGACAGTGTCTATATATTCTTGGCTGTTACTAGTGGTTTCATAGAGAAAACACTGGATTTTCTGTCATGTTGAATCTATTCATGAAATAAAATTACTTTCTAACGCAAAATTTGTTGGTTTCCCTGTGGACGGGACAATGAGACTTTTGGTAACAAAATATTAAATTGATTTCCCTTTTCTCATTCCCCAGTTCAAACTCCCCATGGCTTCACAGCCTGTAAGAACCCAAGCCAATGTATTATATGTTCACAGGTGGATCACCCTGCATGTCCTTTCTCCTACAGACATTAGGGAAAAGTACTGTAGGACTTCTAGATCTTTTACCTTTCAATTTTGTATATCTACTTTAGACTGTAAATAAATGATGCTGATCGTGATCACACATTAGCTCAGTGTCTTAGAGAATCCTATAGATGGGGGCTGGAGAAAAGACTGTTTGGTTAAGAGTGCGCCCTCCCAAAAAAAAAAAAAACTGTGCCCTGCTTTTCCAGGGAACCTGAGTTTGGTTCCCAGCACCAATGTTGGGTGGCTCACAATTGCCTCTAACTCTAATTCCAGAGATTTAAACCACTTTTTCTGGTCTCCATGGATCTGCGCACACATGGTATACATTCATACAGACACAGACAGAAAAAAAAATTATGTAAAACCAGGACTGGTGGTGCAGCTCAACCAGGAAAGGCACTTGTCTTCCAAGCATGAGAACCTGAGTTCAATCCTCGAACCTATGTAAAGATGCAATGAGAGAACTAACTTCTAAAGCTGTCTTCTGATCCCCACGTGTACATGGAACCATATGCCATACACGTGATGCACACATAAACAAAATAATAGTAAATAAAATTGTAAATATATATAATGGGTAAATATAAATAACTCTTTAAAAAAGAATACCACTGATTTATTTCTTCTGGTAGAAATGGACACCGTGGATACTTCCACAACGATTATGTTCTAGCCTGTTTTGATGAATCCCATCCAATTCTTTTGCTTTCTCCAAAATTCATATATAATCCTGATAGACCCCATATAAAAAATCTCAGAGGTATTCCTATCAAGCTAGGAATCTTCTAACCAGAAGACTGGAGGTTTGGGCTGTGTATTAGCTACATGACCTGACGCCAGTTGTCCAATCTCTCACACCGTCAAGGTCACAGAACAATGTATAGCCCCACAGGATGGTGACACACAGCAGCGACTCCAATTACAAACACTGCATGGTAAGTACTACATGTACAAATAACCATACATGAGAATTAAGATTATAAAATAACCAGGGAGGAACTGGAGAGATGGCTCAGTGGTTAAGAGAAACCACTGCTCTTACAGGGGACCTGACTTCAGTCCCAGCACTCACATAATTCACAACCATGTGTAACTCCAATCCCAAGGGATGTGGTGTCCTAGTTTCCATTGGTATCAGACATGCATGTGGTGCACACACATACATGTTATCAGACACTCATACACGTAAAATAAAAATGTATTTTAAACAGTAAACATGCAAGAGAAGATGTTGGAATAATTGTTTGTTCATTTGTTTGGACTGGGTTGTAGCCACTTTCCTGACACTAACTCGCTTCTTTGGGGCATACCACTTCCTCTGGGGAACTCATCTCCTTGTGAGGAATCAGATGATAGGATTCCTTAAACCCCTAGCTGCCTAGCACTCCTTGTTATAATCGCTGGTTTTTAATCATAGCAAGAACAGAGCCTTCAAATCCCGTTTGCCTTCTTGAAAGAAATCCTCTGCCCTTTCTTCTCACCTGATTTTTCTCAACATCTGTCACTACACAGAGAGCTACACAGAGAGCATGTGATAGCCCAGAGCAAGTGCGGGTGTTTGGCTATCAAACTGTGGAGCTGAAATGAACAGGGCAAATTTGCTAACCTTCCCATCTTGACCAGGGCGGTGGCACAGATCATTTCTGATCAGACAAGGCTTTCTCTGTCCCTTCCACCTGGAACGCTCTGTGTTAAAACAGTCACTCGGGTTCTTGTTATGCGCCTCCCCCACCAGCTAGCAGCAAATTGGAGCCAAAGGGTCTGAGTGTCTTGTCCACATGGGAGCCTGCACTGGCTAGCAAGCCCCCAGCTGTCCGCTGCAGCTCATCCGAAGCAATAAATGTGCCTTGTCAATGCTCACTTGGGGAGCTATAGCCAGTACTTTAATCTGGGAATGAGAGAAGGGAGGTCCCTGCTGTTTCCACAAATATCTTCAAAGGCTCTTCCTCAAGGAGAGTGTCTGCTGGCAAGAGCCCAGAGGTCAGAGCCCAGGGACAAGGCAAGGACAAGTGATGGACTCATAAGTCAGACACAGAGATATGATGAGTCTTAAAACTGAAATGAAGTGCTTAGCCATAGAATGAGCTGCGCCCCAACACCAGCTTGTCCAGACTGCCTTGCCACGTCACAAAACAAAAAGACATCCCGCACTAGTTATTAGCAGATGTCGCCAAGGTGTTCTTGGAAATAACAGGGCCCTTTTAGAGATACAACAAAACAAACCAAAACCCTCATTGGTAGATGGTATCATCTTCCTTTCCTGGTTAAAAAAAAAGGGAAGTTGTTTATAAATAAATCACTTACCCTCAAGTTACATATTGGTAACTTAATTGCCTCAAATCAACATCCTTCATCAATTAATTAATTAATTCAAAAATTATATGCAGATAACTTTTGCAGGACTCTCCAGGAGAAACCATTAATAATAGTTCGGGGACAAACAAATACAAGGAAGAGAAAGAGGTGAAGCAAATGGGGTTTCAGACATAGTTCTGACCCAACAGAAGGACTCTGGAGAGGAGATTTCACCCCTAGCCATGCTGCACAGGCTGAGGAAAATGAGGTCATGTGCCAGACATCAATTGAGAACCTCCAGAAGACCGAGTAAACTCCAAGAATTTGCCAAAGTAGCTGAAGAGTAGCCACGGTCCAGGACACCAGGAGGAAAGATACCATGACTAAAGAAATGATCCATCACAGTGTCCTGGGCAGGGCAACAACCAAATCCTCTACACATAGTAAAAACGGAGGGCTCATCCCCACCTCTGTCTTCATCCTGAATTTCTTTGACAAAGATCTCCTTGTTCCTGACAGTGACTGAGGAGGAGTCAAGACAGGCAAGCATTTACTTTGCTATGTAACATGAAAACTATTGTGTATATTAAACAACCAATCCAAAGTCATACAACCAGTATGTCATCTCTCTCTCTCTCTCTCTCTCTCTCTCTCTCTCTCTCTCTCTCTCTCTCTCTCTCTCACACACACACACACACTAATTCCTTCTCTTTTACAACACATGATGGTTTCCTGAAGCACAGCAGAACGCTGACTAATGTCACATGAGAGCATCCTTACTACTAACAATTCCCCCAAGACTGCATATGCATTCACAGTTAGAAATGCATCGTTCTAGATCAAGTACTATATCTTCCTGCATCCTCTGCCAAAAAGCCACCAGAGAATACACACTAGGCCACTAGGCTGGATATGGGCAAGAATGAGGCGGGGAAATTCATAGACCCTAAAGAGGACCAGACACACCATATATATATATGACTGCAACCATCACCAAAGCACATAAGGGCTTCCTTTGGTCCTCAAAGAAGCCATATGCAGCAGAGAAGCAAGAAACATTATCCCTACTTTGCAGTTGAGAAAACTGGGTCGGACAAAAGTTAAGCACTAAAGATCAGAGCCAGCTTAAGAAGCCAGCTCTACAATCTCACCTTGAGAGCTTCCCTGTCTATGAGATTCAAGAGGACAGTAATGCCTTTGGGATTTTCAGACTCAGAATTCTTTATTAATGTCTCTACAATAGCACCTAATTTCTCTCTTTGACAAACACTTTTTTAGAACATACAGTTCTGAAAAGAGTCTTAATGGATGATATATTTCTACCACCACAGCACAGGCTGCTGAACTAAGCTGTTAGACCAGAGTAAAATGTTCAACTAGATTTGCTCACAAAACAATATGCACCCAAGCAGAACAGATTAATGTTTTGGAGAAAATGGATATGGATGTTTAGAGAGCTATTGCTGAGACTGTAAATACCAAGACCAAGGTAAATTTTGAGCTTCCAAAAATCCCTCTAATCACAGGATGTAACTTTGCCAAAAAAAAAAAAAAGTGAAGTCAAGACCAGGAAAACAAATTATAAAGGGAATGAGTGATGGAAGGAGAGAGGAATGGAAGGAAAGGGGCAAAAGAAATGGAAGAGAGTCGGGGTGAGGGAAGAGACAGAAGAACATGGCAGAGAGAATTATTGGGACCTCTAATGGAGCCAACGCTAAGAAAGCTACACTTCTTGAACTTTCCAGTTATATGAAGATCAGATTCTCTTCTTACAAAAACAAACAAATTTAGTTGCCATTAGTAGCAACCAAAGCAACTGTATACCTCCTATTCTGTATAACTTTCAAACATATAGAGCTATGTCTATGCCTTTGCTTGTGTTCCTTTTATAAATGAAAAGTTGGAAAAAAGAACCATTTTTTTATATACTACATGGTAAAAAAAAAAAAAAAAAAAAGTCCGAGAGACTACTAAACCAGAAAAATGTTAGACATGGCCCTAGAGAGACAGTTCCCATTTCTGTTACGAAAACAGAAAATTTACCTAGTCTGAGCACATATCAACCCTGCCACACTGGGAATTATTTCATCCTTCTAAGGGTTAATTTTCCTTGCAGCAGAAGGTCATATGCATTTCCCTTTCTTGCACTAGTTGTAAGAATTATTAGGGGGAAAAATGTAAAGGTACTGCCTGAACTTAAAAATGCTGTGTGGATGCGGCAGATTCATTATCGAATCAAAGACCCTGATGAACAGCTAAGCCTTTGCCGTGTGTGTGTGTGTGTGTGTGTGTGTGTGTGTGTGTGTGTGTGTGTGTGTATGTGTGTTTGTGTGCATAGATGTGTACAGTGTGGCTGT
>NC_022023.1:5865276-5880364 GCF_000317375.1 Microtus ochrogaster
AATAAAGACTTTCAGTTGCTGATAGACTGTGTCTGCATGGTCATCTCAGGTGGGATCCCCAAAACAATGTGACTTGGGCTGGGAATGACATCAGACTGAGAAAAATGCTATGACACAGCCTTGGGGTCTGTCTACAGAGGATTTTCAGTTAAGCTCCTCTACCCCATTCTTTCCAGATGCTTCCCTTTCCCCTTGTGACCAGAACCCATTACCAAGCCTGGTCATGAAGAATCTGCAGTCTACAAACTTAGATAACTGTGTCTGCCTTCATCTCCCCAGAGACTGGAATATTGAACCTGAGTTATATATAAAAAAAGTAGTCATGATGAGCAAGCCAGCCAGCAACCCGTAGGTGGAGGCTGCTTGTTCATTTCCTAAACACCCAGACCAGAAATAGTCACACAGAAACTATATTAATTACAACACTGCTTGGCCTAATAGCTCGGGCTTCCTATTAACTAACTCTTACATCTTAAATTAACACATTCCTATTATTTTGTATTTTACCATGAGGCTCGTGGTTTACTGGTAATGTTTTGGGGTGGGTGTCTTTCTTCTTCGGTGTCTCCCTGACTCTGCTTTCTTTTCTCCTCTATCTTGCTTGATGTTTCTGCCTTGCTCTATTCTGTGCGGCCACAGACTCAAAGCATATTCTTTATTAACCAATGGTCATAGAACATATTCACAGCATATAGAGAGGAATCCCACATGAGCAACCCACCGTGGTTTCTGCTTTAGTTCCAACCTTGAGTTCCTGCTCTGAGTTCTCTCAGTGATGGAGTATAACCTGCAAGTTAAAAGCTGAAATGAACCCTTTCCTCTCCAAGTTGCTTTTGGTCATAGTGTTCTATTGTAAGCAGATACTGCTCATTGGTTTCCCAGCCATCCAGACCCAAATAATAACACAGAAACTATATTAATTACAGCACTGCTTGGCCAGGAGCTTAGGTGTATTCCTACCTAGATCTTACATGTTAAATTAACCCATTTCTATTAATCTGTGTATCGTCATGAGGCTGTGGCTTACCAGAAAGGTGCCAGTGGCATCTTTCTCCTTCTGCAGTTACATGGTATCTCCCTGATTCCACCTACTCTCTCTCTCTCTCTCTCTCTCTCTCTCTATATGTGTGTGTGTGTGTGTGTGTGTGTGTGTGTGTGTGTGTGTGTGTGTATGTGTGTTTGTGTGCATAGATGTGTACAGTGTGGCTGTAACTACTGAATAAATAGCATTTCCACAGCTGCACACACACACACAAACACACTCTCTATCTCTCTCACACATGTGTGCGCTCTCTCTCTCTCTCTCTCTCTCTCTCTCTCTCTCTCTCTCTCTCATTGATCTCTAACTTTGATGGAGAAAGTACTTTAACGTGCTTGTTGATTTGCAACGTGCTTCCTACATGATGTCCCCCATCAACCACCAGAGCAGCAAGACAATAGTGGACTTTGACAGACTCTCAGCCAAAGCTGTCTGGACCGCTCAATACGGAACTCGGGTTTGTCTGTACTTTCTCATCCCCAAACGCAAATGCTCCCGACAGTATGTGCTACTGGCTCTGAATGGTTCTGCAGAATGCACGAGCTCTGTTAGACGCTGCCTCCTTTGAAATCCAAGATCCCGAATTCAGTAACCAGAGAGTCATGTCATCCTTCTCTCCTGCAAGCCTATATCCCTTCAACCCACCAGAGTTGCCACTACTACTCAAACCCTCCTGTCCCAACAGTACTGCCCCTTCCTGAACTCAAGCCTTTGTCACTCACTTCACAATTCCAACACCAGAGAAACCTGAACCCAAAATCAAATGTCTGATCACACATACTCACGAGAGAAGTTGTCAGCTCCCTTGCAAAACTGAGTGTTCATCTCATCGTATTTAGAGAAAACTCTGTTCCCAGCTTTGCCTCTTCAGGCTTTTGGCGCTTCTTCCCTGTGTGTATGTTCTGATCTAGCTGCACCAAAACATTACTTAAGCTTTTTTGCCAGTTTCTTTTCTGTTCTTGCTCACACGCTTTCTTCACTCTGGTCCTATGCAACTAAGCTCTCTACAGCTCTAGCTATGGGGCTACATGCTTTACCCAAACCACTCTCATTTAATATTGAACACAATCAACTGTGCAGTGAAGCATATATAATTGTTATTTCCACTTTATATGTAGAGAAAATCGAAGTTAAGAATATTGTTTATCAAACTCACAGACGTAATAGTAGTTAAACTAGTATTGGAATCTAAGCCAGTGTATTCCGGCAATCATGAGCATTATCCCCAACATTAAACTTTTGGCATATTTCTGTTGTTGTCCTCATTTAGCTGTACTTTAAATGGTAGTTGTGGCTATTTTGATTTGTAAGAGCCTTGAGCTGGATATGAATTTTTGAGAACAATCTGTGTCTTCATTTCTTTAACTACCAAGTTGGCAAGGGTAAAATCTGAAAGTGACAAGACACCAAATAGTAAGGGTAACATGGTAAGCGGGGTAAAGGATGGGATCCTATGAGGACATGTGTACACACCACACACAAACACACACAAAACACATGCACACAGCATTTTAAAAAGTAACCAATAATCTAAGAAGTGAAGACAGAAGAAAAAAAACATCAGCAATGGTATGCTGTCTGAGACACTAGAGAAATGTCAGGAGTCTCTTCCTGAATCCACCCTGCAGCCTGACAGCCTGAGAGAAATGAGGTTCACCCCTCTGGTAGAAGAAGACACCATGAATGCACAGGCAGGAAAGACATTCTGCTCAGGGATCTTGCCCAGAACAGATCGTGTCTCCACTTGCTACATAATTGTGCATCTGTCAATTATGTCACCTGTCTTTCTCATGTATAATTGGGACAGTAATATATGACTTGTGTTTGGAAGTCAATATTTAAGACATTACTTAGGAATTAAATCAAATCCTGATACCAATGAGAAACCTAAAGGTGCTACTGGTGATGGGGATTTATCTGTGTATGTATTGATTGCTGGTTCACTCTTTCAAAAAATGAGTACTTTGCACTTCCAGCAGCTGTGCTAGATCCTAGAGAAAGATCAGAATCTGGTGCTGCTGTGTCTTAAAATATAAATATAAAATATAAATAACATTTGTTATTGCTAGATATGTTTATTGTTTAGGATTTACTTCCCCCAAGGAGACGTAAGTTTAATGAATTCAGGGTCTTTTGGCTTGACTATAATGTGGTGTTCAGCATTAGAATTATGGCAGAAAATGCTTATAAGTAATTCTAAGATAAATGCATGGGTCTTCAAATTAGGTTTTTGTAAAAGACTTCCTTTTCTAGCTCCTGATAGCTTTTGAGTAACAGATATTGATTTATTATCTTTATTTATTAACTGATTCTACCCTCAAAGTGACCTAACTGTTTAATCTGGTCAAACTAATTATGCCTGTATCATCAGAGGTTTGGAAGTGCTTTTCCCACTCAAAAATTGATGGTTAGCCCTAAGATACGGCTCATATTTTATTCCACTTATGTCAACAATGAAGGAAGGAGCTACCTTTGCACGTCAGAAGACCCCTCTATTTTGGGAGACAGACACACATCCAGAAAGCACTCAAGGGAGTCTCCATTGTATTCCACACGGAGATATGCGTGTACATATTCACTGAAACTTGGAAGGAACTGAGAAGATGGGATAAAAATGCTGATGAGGGGTCATAGGGGAGAAGAGGGGACACTGATGCAGCCATGTTACAAATTCCACAAAGCCTAATTGGCACAGTAACATCAAGAGGCTTCAAGTCAGTAAGCTGAAGTCTAGAGCTGAAGCTCAGGGCACATAGGGGAAAATTGGAGACGTAAAGAATGGAGACTGAGCACATTTTCTCATCTGAAAGTCAAGACGCATAACAGCTGACAAAACATGGAACACGGAGAACATGGCTACCAGAAAACCTGGGTATCCATTACGCCTCAATCATGCTCTATTCTCGTGAACTGGACAAAGTAAATTAAACTTCTAACACCCCAAATGAAACTGGTAGTAGCCCTGCCCCAGGAGCAGTTGCAGAGATGAAATGAAATAATAAACGGGAAGCCTCCGGAACGTGTAAGGTGCTTTCTAAAGGTTGTGTCTTTAATGTTCTCACTGACTAAAAAATTGTTTCTTTCTGACTTTGTTTTTGATAACGTTAAAAAAAACAGACAATTTTTCTTTCTATGGTTTATAAAGTCTCTTAATTGAAGGCACAACACAAAATTAAACCCAGGGAGAGGCAAAAAAAATTTAGTATTCAGAGTTCACAGAAGATGAGCTAAGTGCTTTCAAAGGTGAGCATGTTGAAGTACTAGCAGTAACTAAAAGGTGCCGGGCACTTGTCAGGCTTTGAATGGCATGCCACCCCCAGGGATTTTCCAGCTCTTGGTCGCCCCCCTCCTCCATATGAAGAGTCAATGTTTTTCCAGGACATAAAAAAGACTTTGCTGGGGCTGGAGAGATGGCTCAGAGGTTAAGAGCATTTGCTGCTCTTCTCAAGGTCCCGAGTTCAATTCCCAGCAACTCACATGGTGGTTCACAACCATCTGTAATGAGATCTGGCGCCCTCTTCTGGCCTGCGGGCATACATGGAGGCTGAACACTGTGTACATAATAAATAATCTTTAAAAAAAAAAAAAAAAGACTTTGCTGCCTCCTCCTCCTGCCCTCCCAAAAAAGGGGAAACTGGATATCAGAGGTATTTCTGCCAACCAAAAAGAAAATGTAAAAAGCCTGGATCTTTTAGTAGAGAAGAGCAGAGAGTTTCTACTTTAAAGGACAGACAAAGAGATAATGTAACAAGAAGCTCAAACCTCGGGTGTGGAAATATACGTGGTGCTCTGCTTTTGACCTGTGACCTGAGAGCGGCAGGAAGAGAAGAAATCCCCCTCGCCACCTGAGGTAAAAATAACGAACCATCGGTGTAGGTAAAGAAAAGCCTCCACTGTCGTTCCCAAAGCCAATGACTCTCCCTTGGTACTGGAGGGGTCACAGTTGACAGCGAAAGCATACTGTAGATGATGACAGCAGGAAGGAATACTTAGCAGTTGACCAGGGGAAAGGGCAGAGTGACGGTGGAACTGGTCAGGGGAATGACTGGGCCTAGACCCTAGGTTGTGCTGTCACCTCTCACAAGCTTGTCCCTGTCAGTGATCAGACAAAACCACATTCCCAATTAGATAAGAACAAAGAAGATCCAGAGGACAGTCAAAGGCCTCGCTTTCTGAGCCAGCGCCTCCCACCTTGCAGCCCTATGCAGCTTCAGCCCCATGCCACATACTTAGAGAAAAGCAGGAAGGATGGCAATTAACAGAGGGGAATTACCCAAAGAGACCAAGCCATGCAAAAGCTGTAACCTAAACCAGAGCCAATCAACTTAAGTCCAGTAATTCCAAAAGTAAAAATTTCTCAGTCTTCCTCTGCCATCCCTCCTACTCAGCTTCATGGTAGACAATTTGTTTAAGGAAGAAAAAAAACATTAATAAACAGCTAAAAATAAAATAAATAAAAATATGATAATCATATATTCTTTGAGTAATAATATAAATTTTGACCCCAGAACATATGCAGTGTATCATCTGTTCTCTGCAGTGGGTCTGTGGCATGACACTCTTACTATATATAATTTAACATAGTTCCTGAGTTCAAATGAAAGTATTATATAATTGCCAAGTCAGAGTTCAAGGGATGCAGCCTTCTTTAGTCCCGGGATGGACTTTGTGGTGATAAAGCTGCCTTTGGTTCTCCCGTGCTCCTGAAAGTAACCCTAGCAGCCTATTGGTTCACTAAGGCAGACCTGAGTGGAATAGTTGCTTTCATTTGTCATGTGTGCCTTATCTGAAGTGAATAGACATTTGTATATATCTCCCCAAGAAAACTCACAGAAACCCTACCAATGGCATCTTATGGGCCCTCCCACCATGGTACCTTCTCCTGGATACAGACTTCTATGCTCTACTCTTCTGAAAGCCACATTTCCAGAGACTAATGTGATGACCCAAGAAACGGTGCATGAGTAAAGCAGGTGAAAAGTACCAGCATGTCCTTCACTCTGCACATCACCTGAATTAATGCAGCCAAACGTGCTGTGTGTTCTGCTTTGATTTTAATAACCACATGCCGTGTAGTGGCCCGCTTTATGCCAAGTGCTACTTCAGAAATAGATTCCTAACTGGCCAAACAAATCAGTCCCAGCATTTTCTAATGTCTTTCAAAGATTAGCCAATCAGAAGGCTTTCTATTCAGACTGCAACCAGAGTTTAAAAGGTTTGGAAACCCATCATGGGTCCTAAGTAGACATGACAGCCAAAATGTTTTCCTTTCAATGATTCATAAGGGACTGAAGAACAAATCCATCCTCCCTCCGTGTGGAGGCCTTTTCTTTATCACCACATCTCACTCTGCATCATAAACTGAACGCAACTTCTAAGAGCACATTCTCCGGGAAAGAAAACAAATTAAAACGAGCAGCTCACCCAAAAAGGAGATGCTTATATCCCGATCACCGTTTTGCAAAGGAGAAAAGGAAGAGAATGACAGCCTGGCTCTGGGTAGCTAGTTTTGTGTTTCTGAGCTGAAGCTTTGTGGGGAGATTTTGTCAGGGTTTGTTAAGTGACTTCGATACGTTAGAAATCCCCAACTCATAATGACTACAACTTCTTCTCAGGACACTGCCTGAATAGCAGTGGCTAGGGGAGATTTCTACCTGCCTCCCCCCGAAAAGCACAGAACACTAGCACTGTGCAGACCAAAGGCCTCCTGATCTCTAAGCACAAGGACAATGGAGGCACCTAAATTGGACTGTAAGAATTAACTGCAAATCCTTAATAGCAAGATGGAATATGACAAAAGGGTGAATAATAAGGCTGTTTAACCTCCCCAAAACCCTGAGAACCATATATGAGGGTGCTTTTCCTTTATATTAGAAATTAGGAAACACAAGTAATATTCTATAACCAGGTCAGTCATGCACTGATTTTTCTCTGAGCTGCAGATTTCAGGAATTAAACACTTATAGAATGGCCATGCATGACCAGAAAATGATCAAATATTGGGAACGCCAAGAAAAATAAGGTAGTTTCCTGATCTCAAAGATCTCTGAATCAGAGAGTGGGATAAACAGATAAATGATAGACCATACAATGGCAATGGCCAGGTGCTGTTGGGGTAGCTTGGTTGGATAGTAGTGCTTAGCACAGTGGGCACTGGGTTCAGTCTTCAGCACCCTGCCCGCCCCTGAAAAGGGAAGGTTAGAATAGAAGGGAAACAGCTGTATCTTGTTCTATGATTTGTTCGGAGACAGGAAAGCTATTCTTGGCTCTCCCTCATCAACAAATTGAGCCAGCTTGTTGCTCTCAAATAAACGTACAAATTGGAGTGAAACTACAACCCTTCCTAATATTTTCTTGAAAATCTTCCAAGCTGCACTTCCCATATCCATATCCCTATAGTGGTGCACTGTACAGACCCCACACAATTCATTGTGTGCTCTCTCAGCTCTACCTAGGCTTCTTCCCAAGAAAGAGAGCCAAATGCCACAGCACATGCTTCAAAAAAAATCTCTGCAGCTCTTGAATTATTCAGAATGCTATTAAAATGAGACTCACGATTCACAGGGCAAATTAATTTTAATTTTTAAACAGGCAACATTTTTAACTGTTCATTTCCTTGAAATGTATCCATCCTGGCATTTTTATCATCTGAAGAGTAAGTAAAGTTTGAGGAGAAAAGAGAAAAAGAATTGGCGTGCTCCTAGTCTGGGACTCCAACGTCCAAGAAGGAATCTGCCAGTGTGAGAAAAGCCCCATCTGCTGTTCTTAGAGGGCACATATCCTGAAAACCCAGTGTGGGTCTAAAAATTCCAGGCCTAAAATTCTTCTCTCCCTCTGCTTTTGTCACACTGAGAGGGGGACAACCATCTAAAACCCCAGTGTCTCCAGCTGGAACCCTCTAACTGAAGCATATTCCACACTAAGACTCCAGGAAGACAGATGCCTGTGCCATTGACCCCCAAGCACATCACTCTGTCACACAGCCCTTTTCTGAGCCCAGGGACTACGCTGTTATCCTTTGTGTTCCCAGCATCAAACCTGTGATGCCTCAGTCAGACCTTACTGTCTTCATCCGAGTTTATGTGGAATTTCTTATCTCTGTACTCTACGACTTGAAGTATCCTTCGAATATCCAGGAATAAAATAAAATCCTCACTGCTGTCTAAGCAGGCAGATGCCTACTGCTTCTAAGTCTCCTTTGCTTCAGACTCTCAGAAGGCTACAGCGGCTGTTCTGTATAACCCGAGATTGGAAAGGCCAAGGCTTGCTTAGTCCAGGACTCCAAATACTATCTCGACATCCTGGCAGAAATCAAGAAGGTTCTCAGGTACGCATCTGAATTTCCTCTCTCTTCTTGGCTTTCCTGGTTACCGAGAATCATAATAAAAAGAAAATAAATAAATACATTTTTAGCATCCCTCACAATAAATTATCATTCTCACGGTTTATCTGCATCATGATTTCACAGGTAGACTCTATAAGGAAGAAAGGAATCATCTCTTTCAGAGTTTCTGCTTGGGCTCTCTACCCTGGCGGTATTTCTGGAGCCTGGTTTCCTTACCCCCTGTAAACCAGAACTCTCATTCCTATCCCACCCCCATGCACAGCCATTTCTCCATCTGAGACCCCGGCATTATCTGTGCCCCCGTCCACCATCCCTCTGAGTGGACGGTTTCCCTACGGATGTCTCTGCTTCCTGGGACTTCTTTCCTATGACCGTCTCTGTCTCGGGACTTTCTTCTCTCCATCTGCACAGTCAGAGGGATTTCAAACTGCAAATGCCATCATTCACCTTCTAGAAAGTATCCATGTTCCAATTCTATCCTTATTCTTTGCTACTCTCTGCCCCATTCTCAAACCGTGTGTTCCAATGATGCTATAAGACTGACGTCCCCCACACTGCAGCCCACTGTGAGTTTTGTGAATGCCACAAGACGCACATACACATGGATGGGGGAGAAAGAGCCATCTCCAATTAATGAAAGCCTCATCATTTTTCAAGCCTAGCCCAAGAATAGCGCCTTCATAAAGTCGCCCATTGTCTTCCCAGGAGTTTGGCATTCATCTTCAGGCTCCTACCATTTTGGGGTTGTTTGGTTTGTTTTTGTTAATCAACATTCTCAAATTATAGCCTATCCCTCCTCAATCTTTCACTTTCGGACTCCAAACTTTTCCAACTACATTTCTTGCTCCTTAGAAATGTAGGACTTGCTGTGGGTGACTCATCTTTGAATTCCAGTGGGGATTTATGAACCATTCAGCAAATGAATTAGTTGAAAACAAAGTTTAATAATTCATCTCAAGAAATAAAAGTGTAGCTTATATTTGACTCTGCATTCTCTTAATAGCTTTTTTCCTAAAAAGCCAGTCTCCTGAATTCTTGAAATTTTTACATTTATTCATTTATTTATTCAAGGTGTATGTATCTGTGCCTTGGGTGTGTGTATTTGTACCACACGTATGCAGATGCCCAGGGAGGGCAAAAGAGGACATTAAATTCCCTGAAACTAGACTTACAGGCTTTGTGAAGCACCGTGCAAGTGCTAAGAACCAAATCTTGATCTTTTTCAAAAGCAACAAGTATTCTCAAACCATCTCTTCTGCCCGCTGAGTATTATTTTTATGTCACTTCTAAACAGCTCTCTATAGGAAAAAAGACATACCGACTAACTATACTCCTACTTTCAACTACACAACAGTCATATTTCATGTAAATTAATAATCCAGCATTATTATGTTTATGTCAATCATCTGTGGATGTGGCTAATGTATGTTAGTTCTCATGGGGTTGATAGTCTTTGGGTAGATTAATAAAATGCTTTGGTCCAATGATAATAAGAACAACCTTTAAAGACTATGTGAAAATCAGCTAGTCAACTTCTGCCTTTAAGGAATTGATTTTAATTGAAATTAAAATTGTTACTCTAAAACCGTTGAGACTTACATTTGGTAACTGAGCAGTAATGGGCTGACATAGATTATGAGTTACAAACTCACAAGACTGCTGCTGTTAGCCTACATAAATGAACTCAGCTGGGGCTTAGACCAAATGACCTGGTTTGTGGCATGAGCATCCTAATAAATCCTGATTTCTACCTGACTGCATTGTTTGCTGAAGCGTAGACAGTGAGGGCTGAGTGGTAGAGGGGACTACATGCCTAGCATATGAACAGCCTCAGGCTCAATTTCTTTCTCCTAGCAAAGAGAAACACACAAAAAGCAAAAGACATCCAAGTGCGGCCATGCCCATCATTTACCCAATGCAAAAACTTCTCCTGAGATTTGCATATTGCGATGCTGTGGCTGCCATTTCTCTCACACTTTTGCGTTCAATTTCTTCAGTGAGTAGGAAATATCCAGGCACCAAAGTCGCTTTGGCTAAAATAAAAATGTTCGGCAAACTAAGCTGAACAGAATTCACCTAAACAAAGAACACTCACTCAGAACCAAAAGATGCTCAGAAAAATCACCCTGTAGCATGAACAGGAATGTCTGCAGAATGAGCCTAGAAGCAGCCGTGATCTGACTGGACCTGGTAGAGAAATAACCTAGCTGGTTATGCGAGACATCAGCTTATTTAAGAACAGTGTGATCAGGTGCACACCTTATTTGGGCATGGTATAATAAGTGGTTGACAAAGCACAGCTGGAAGTGACTGACTGAAACCTGGTATAATGGTTAACATTGACTGCCAACTCGACAGGATCTAGGGGCACCTAGGAGACAAGCCTCTGGGCGTGCCTGTTAAGGATTTCTAAACTGTGTCAGCATCTTGGCATGCCCCCGAGGGATATCTCGATCAGGAATTCTGGGTCCATGGGTTGTGTCCAGGCCTGAGAACATGAAGAAGACAGACTGAGCACCAGCAAGCAACCTCTATGCTACCTGTGACCATCCTAACTGCACACAGGAATGAGAGGAACATCATCTCTGGTTTCATTGAAGAACTTATGGGATACTTTAATACCTATAATCGCTACTGCAAACATTAGCTCACTTGTTGTCTGTTATGCCGATACAGTGTAGCTTTTCTAGGCCAAAATGTGACCCAGGCACCTCCGCAGTTTGGGATAGTATCTTTTTATAAAATCAAGTTTATTTTCTTGTGTGTAACTGCTCGATCCAATAAAAAAAAAAAACACTCTTCTTCAGAGGCCCCAATGCTCACAGGTACTCTTTAGTGAAAAGCAATCTGAACCTCCCATGCTAATGGGTTGAAAGAATTAATATTGTCAAAATCATTCTACTGCCAAAAGCAGCCTACAGATTCAATGCAATCCCTATCAAAATTCCAAAATTAAGAAAAAAAATCTTAAAATGCTTATGGAAACAAAACATTGCCAAAGTAATTATAAGCAAAAAGAATAACATCAGGCTTCCAGTTATTAAACAGGATTGTGGGAATAATTACGGTGTAGAGTAGGCACTGAAATAAATCGATGGAACCAAGTAAAGGAAATAAGTCCATGGAGCCACAGCCGTCAGATTTCTTTTGTGAAGATATCAAAAATTTACATTGGAGAAAAAACAACTTTTTCCACAAGTGAATGCTAGGAAAGCTGGGTATCCACAAGCAAACGCGTGAAACAATATATCTCATTCAGAATGTCAGTTAGCTCCAGGTGAATCAAAGATGATCACATAAGGCCTACCACTCTAAAACTGATACAGGAAACCATAGGGAATATGCTTTAGTTCCTATTTAGTTAACGGTGAGATACATAAGGCCATTCTCCGTAGGAATCATTAGAGCCACTTGGAATTACTGTCAACAACTCTCAAACGGGACCTCAGGAAACGAACCTTCACAAAAAGGGAAACAATCACCAGAATGAAGAAACAGCCTACAGGTGGATGAAAATTTCTCTGTAGTCATACATCTTACAGTGAAATTCTCAAATTTAAGCTAACCACACTTTTAGAAACACTAAATTTTATTGTCTGAGGTCCTGCTCTTAGCCCAAAAGTGATAGTATGAACTCACTTCAAATTTATCAATCTCTTCTTTGGTAATTAAATGGCAAGGCAGCTATAGATCTAGGAGTGTAATTTGTGATATTAAATACTGTTTGGTGAAATTAAATAAGCTCAAATTGCTACAAAGTACTCCTGTAATGTACCTCACAGATTAGGCATCACTGGTTAAAGCCCACCCAACATCCTCTGTTTACCCCCAAACCTAAAGAATTGATCCTCTCAAAAAGAAAGATATCCTTTGTGCCCAATAAAAAGGACTTCATCACATTCTCCTAATAATTGGTACACAATAAAATTCCATGGGATTTGATGTACCTCTCATAATTTAAAAGTCACAAATTATCCCCAGAAGGCAGATAACTCTTTGAAACTAGAGAACGTGAGTTGAGAGTTCTTAAATCTTCTGGAAGCAAATGACCTTTATAAAGAGAACACTAAACGAGGTTTTTAGATCAAGTAGTCAGTGGTAAAATTAATTACACAGCTTGCACCCGAGATCTTTGTAACTTGACCATAGAAATACCCAGAAGTAGACTATTACATGATCATAGTCTACCACTCTTATTTTGGCTTTTGGCAGTTTCTTGTCAATATTCATCAGAGATTTTTTATAATAGTTGGCATTATAACCTTCTTGAAAAGATCTTTTGAATATACACCATTCGTTCTATGTATAATTAACCAGGTCTTCCGGAATATTTAGTTTTTCTCTAAATTGCACTGGCTTGGATTTGTCTGACATCGCCAATCCTTCAGATGAAGGTCTGAAAATTCATCTAAGTATTCAAAGAGTCACTACATGAGACCCTTGTAGTACCTAACCCATGCCCACAGTGTTAACATCAAACTAGGTGTGAAAATCCTCTTGAACTGCACAAGACTGAAAGAGTTCTATATACAGTATGTTTTCTCCTGTATGAATAATCTAGATATTTTAGAGCCATAAACATCAAAATGGATTATTATGACCAACAAAAGAAGAGGATAAGAGGAGCATTGGGTGTTCAGTGTGATCAAATGCACTGTACACATGTGTGAAATGTCATAATGGAATTTTACACATATAATGCAATCTAATAAAAAGTAAAGACCTTTAATCCCAGCACTCAGGAACAGAGGCAGGCAAATCTCTCTTTCTATATTTTGGATTTTTTTTCTTACATTAGTATCTCTGCCTCCATTGTAGAAGTGAGAAACTAACATTTATAGGCTCCCTGAAATGAGGATGTAGGCACATGACTACAAAGTCACTAAAGAATTGAAGAAGATACCCTTTGAAACCATAACAAATATATATAAGAAAATATCTAGAAAAACCAATAAAGTACATTGAATAAATAATACAATGTCTAAATTAGTAGAGAAGCAAAAACAAAGTAAGAGAAGGACAAAACATTCAGTCCAAAGATTAAAAGAAGAAATGGAAAATTCAGCACGATAGAAAGCATAACAGTAGATGGTTTAGGCAAGTCTACATATCCTCCTAATCACAACAAGTGTAAATCAGTTAGACTGTCTTGAGCATGATAAATTGAAATTAGGTGAATTCACAAGTGAAAAGAGAGCCTCGGGCTAAATAAAAACACAACCTTGTAACCGCATACTATTTTCAAAAGATACCTGTCAAAAATGAACAGTTCGAAAGTCAAGTGATGGAAACCTTACATGCAACGTATTTCTCTAAGAGAATGCTGCTGTAATACGTGAATAGTCAGCAAAAAAAGGTAACGCTAAAAGGTAAGGAGATTTATTTTCTTTTTGTTGGATTTTTATTGTTTTATTGAACTATACATTTTTCTCCAGTCCTCTCTCTTCCTCCCCTCTTTGTTTCTACCCTCTCCCCTGACCTCCATGTTCCCAATTTACTCAGGAGATCCTATCTTTTTCACCTTCCTATGTAGATCCCTATATTTCTCTCTCTCAGAGTCCTCTTTGTTGTCTAGTTTCTCTGGGGTTGTGTCCTGTAGGCTGCAGCTATAAATACAATCATATACACATTCTGGTTAATTTATGTTTGTGATACCACAAAGCACAACTTTGTTTATACTCATCCACTTAACACATCTGAATAGTCATTATATATTAACATATTAAGATTTTCCTTCCTCTCCCTTACATTTAGTATGTGAGTGTTATTATAGAAAATAGTGGAGTCATAACTAAATCTCAACATATATCTATTTACCTCCCTCTTCCCAGCCCTGAAAGAGTTGTTCAGAAATCCTGAACTTGAGAAGTTCTGAAGCCACAGCCTACTGAGTAACTGGGATCCCGTGCCAGGGTGCCCATCCCACTTAAATTTATAGACATTTACAGTGTTTGCCTCTTACTTTAAAAAAAAACTAAAATAAAACTGTAATTATGTGTATGTCATTTTATATATATATATGTATATATATATGCTTTCTCTATGATTAATTTCTAGGAAGGAATTACATGGTTGAAGAGTGTGTATGTGTGTATTTACATATATAATATATAGGTATATATATATATAATTTGCCTGCTGAGAGAGTATATACACTGTTATAATTCTGTTTTATATTATGTTACATTGCCATCTTGCCTTCCAAAGAGATAATAGGGCTCATTCTGGCAAAAGAATATCTATTTTCCCACAGTCTTGCCAACATTATGGAATTTCTGGATTTTAGACTGTCTACTAGCAACACAGTATTTCGGAGAGCTTTTTTGTTTGCATTGTAAGTCGACTGGTTGTTTTTTCACATGCTTGAATATCTGTTTATACCTTTGCTCATTTTTTACAGGTTTGCTGGTTTCATTGATAGTAGACCAGCAATATATATATTCTTATATACTCTTTATATAAGAAATAAATCTTTTATAACAGAAATTGTGATTAAATATGTGACTTTTAGCATTGAAAAAGAAGAATTGAAGAAGAAATGAGGAGTGGTTGGAGGCTGTGGTACTTGGAGAACAGAATCTCCATAAGTTTCTGTGATGACGAGCAAGGATCTCAGGACCGCGAGGGGTGCACCCACACACGGAGACAATGGGGATGCTCTATCGGGAACTCACCAAGGCCAGCTGGCCTGGGTCTGAAAAAGC
>NC_022023.1:5880469-5893037 GCF_000317375.1 Microtus ochrogaster
TGGAGGTGGGTGGTCCTTGGACTTCCCACAGGTCAGGGAACACTGATTGCTCTTCGAGCTGATGAGGGAGGGGGACTTGATCGGGGGGAGGGGGAGGGAAATGGGAGGCGGTGGCGGGGAGGAGGCAGAAATCCTTAATAAATAAATAAATTTAAAAAAAGTTTCTGTGATGAATGTACTCAGTTCTTGTATGACTGTAACACTAGAGTACACAGAAAAAAAAGGA
Source organism: Microtus ochrogaster (assembly GCF_000317375.1). Classification (NCBI taxonomy): domain Eukaryota; kingdom Metazoa; phylum Chordata; class Mammalia; order Rodentia; family Cricetidae; genus Microtus; species Microtus ochrogaster. The sequence continues at coordinate 5,880,696 of NC_022023.1, forward strand.
AAGGATTGATAGAAAATCTTTAATTTTCAAATAGATTTCTTGAAACATCAGCTTCCCAATAAGGTGATGCAAAGGCAACCAAAAGGCCCTTAGATTGACCGGAAATAATCATAACTATTCAGCATTATTTCCAAAATAAGACTATCCACTCATTTCGACCTCAGAGTTACCATGATCTTGTTCATTAAAACACATTCATCCCCGGTAAGCAGCAAAAGTATTTCATGAAACCGCACTGATAATGACTGACCATTAAGATAGCTCAGAAATGGTTGAGAGAGAAAAAGAAAAATCTAGGTATCGAGAACCTCCTACATCGAATTAATAATCACTGGGCCTGTCACTTATACGCTCTCATTATCCCCAAATTATCCAGTATATAATAAATTCTAATATCTTGGCTTTCCAAATAAAAATTTAAAAACTGGAGAATTCCCAAATAATCTGTTAATAGCAATTCCTGTAGTAGAACGATTTTAATATCTCCTCCTCCCAATAACAAACCACATCAGTCTTCCAAATGGAGGAGGGGAGCAGAAAAGCTAGGATATGGTAGAGACAAAATATCGATCTTGGTTCAACTGATGTTACACAAGGAATTCCGACATTTGTGTTTTACACTATCACTTACATGTAATGCTACTAGCAGTTTTTAATATTAGTGATATTTCAGTTAAACTCTGTCTAGGTATAAATACATTTCCTTTAGATTCTAATACTCTACCTTCTAAATTCCATTGAGAATACTAGATATACCCATGTACTTAATAATAAAAAATACTTGGTGGAGTTGATACCCTTGGGCATTCCTATAGACTCAATTCAAGACTGAATACATATTTATTCGGGACTATATTGAAACTACACAAGAAGTAAAATAATAAATTGCATTGAACCTAATCTGAAAATGTTCTTCATTTTCCATGCTAATTAAATGGAAATGAGATCCAGTTGATAGTTTATTAATTTGCCTTAACTGTATTTTATAAATATGTACTAAGTAGTCTTAAGTCAACGCTTTGCTAGAAATAAAAGAATGACTGATATACAGAAAAACCACACAATCAGTTTTTACTTCCTAACTCCAGTGCAATGTCCCTGAGTGACACATTGATTTGCATTAACATAAAATACTAGTAATATGAGATTTCACAGAGATGCCTGCAGCACGGGTTCCTGACTGAACAGCCTTCATTTCAGCTCGAAGATTACTTCAATACAAGATCCAAGAATACCAGAAATAAGCTTCTTCCAAAAAAAAGACCTCTATTAACACTTTTGTAGATAACAAAGCATGATGCTCAAAACAAGGTTTTCTAAATTCAGCATTTCATAAGCACACATCTCAGTTCTACATCACTGCTGTGAGATATTGAGCAAAATGTATAATCTCTCTGAACTCTAACATGAGGCAGCAGTAGCAACTTTTACAGACAGTTCACGAGATGGGAATGTTAAAATGTTTCAAGCACTTAGAAGAGGACGTAGTGAAGCATAATTAATAAAAACTCAGAGAGAGAGAGAGAGAGAGAGAGAGAGAGAGAGAGAGAGAGAGAGAGAGAGAGAGATTGGGATTCAACCTGAAGATCTGAAAAACAAAGCCACTGGCTCTTACCTCCACCTCAGTCCAAAATGGCAATCCTGCCTCCAGGAATCTCAGAGTGAGACTGTGTCTGAGAGCTGTCTCCTTCCATTTTATAATCCTCTCTAGTTCTGGGATTAAAGTCGTGAACCACTGGGATTGAAGGCATGCACCACCTGGTGTCTCTGGCAAACTAGTGTGGTTATTGCAGCCTGGTCTGTAAGGCTGGCCAGTGAGGCTGTTTTACTCTCTGAACTTCTGGCAAGCTTCATTTATTTAAAAAGAAATGACACTACATTTCCCCTTGTTGTCTAAAATTAAAAAATAAGGCTATAACTAATATAAGAAAAACTATATACAATAAGTACAATAACTATATGTGATAAACAAGCAATAAACACATGAACAATATTGAGTTCATTTGCATTTGACAAATTCAGATCTCTGAAGTGTTTGAAGATGACCTGTCTATATAAAATATATCTTTGTTTTACTTTGAAATTATACCTAATGTGACTACAACAAGTTAAATTATACTAGGTGATTAACCACTAACCTGTATTTCCTTGCTATCTTAAACAATTGGTGATAATAATTTTCAAGGCCTTTATTTTATACAAGTTTGCAAATTCGGTTTCTCCATGTGTCCAATGTATTGGAATGATCTAAGAGCCCCAAGCTTAGTTAGAGGTGGGTTTTTATAGCAGTAAAGTTGGGAGGAGGGATTTCTATGGCTCAGGACACCTGATTGGCTGACACTTGTCTAGGGGTGTCCTGGTGAGTGTGTGCTGGAAGATGATCCTATTTACAATGGTTGAAATGTTAGGAAATTCCTTTGGATGGTCTGTTCTTGGGTGGTGCTTGGGTAATCTCAGTTTGTGGTCCTTCCTGCAACTAGGTATTGCTTCAGGGTAAACTCTTCTACAGACTGATTGGTCTAATACAGATCACTATACTCACTGTTGATAATTATGTATATCCAAGCTTGTAGAAGTGCTTAAAATATAAATGGCATTCTCTCAGCATCAAGGTTAGCTAACTATTATTGCGGGAGGTCCTTCCGCTCCTCCAGCCTATAGCCGCTGAGATACCAGCCCATTGGGGCATGGTCTCTCTCCCTTTAAAAAAGCGGCCACTTCCCTCTCTTCTCTCGCTTCCCTTCCTGGTTGTACAGAGGGCTGACGGTGATCTGTAAGTTTTTTCCCCTTTAAATAAATACCACCCTATTAATCATAATTCCAAACTGCTGTGGCATTGTTTGTGACTTACGCCTTCAAACTACTATATTGAAATATCTTTCAATCATACTTATTTACAACTGGTTTCTCCTCAAAACACTTTTTTGTGAGTTTCTTTATGAAGAAGATGGAGCCAGAGAAGGGGCAGGAGGATGGAGAGGAGAAGCCTGAGAGAAAGAGGGGAAAGGAGACGGAAATAGAGCAAGGGTGACTTCACTGAGAAACACCTCCTGTAGACTCAGATATCTTAGTTCCCAGTTAGTAGTAATGTATCAGGAAGTGACCTAGCCTTCCTAGAGGAAGTATATCCCTGGGAGCAGAGGCTGAGAGTTTGCAGCCTTCTTTCAAGGTGCATTGTCTGTTTTGTAGAGGTGTGACCTCTGGACTTCCTGCTCCTGAGACCAGGATATGGCACTCGCTACCCTGCCTCCACATCCTACTACCTATTCTCCATCCCTCTGGGACCGTAATCCTTCCATAAGCAGCCCTTGGTCATAGCGTTACATCATAGCAAAAGGAAAGTAGCCACTATATCCTTCTCCATGGTATAACACAAATACAAATGGAAATTTCCAAACAGGCGATTAATCTGCTTCTATCATCAGCACCTACAAAAGGGTATGGTACATCTGTCTCTCAATGCACTTCAATCATGATCAAGTTCACACCACTTTTAGCAAAGAGAATATTCAAAGGAACATTATTCAACTCTGGAGAAAAAGGAAATTATGCAATTTCTAGGTAAATGGATGATCTAGGAATAATCCTTCTGAGCAAGGTAACCAAGGCCCAGAAGGACAAACATCACATGGTAAAGTACTGATTCAGGAGAGCCTAGCACACCCCTGGACAGTGGGCCTGGGTTATATAAGGGAGGTTAGGTTAGCAGGCCAGAGAGCAAGCCAGTACGCAGTGTTCTTCCATGGTCTCTGCTTCAGTTCCTGCCTCCTACTTCTTGCCTGGCTTCTCTCAATGATAAGCTGAAGCTTAAGCCCCAAAACCCCTACCCTAAGAAAAGGTAACCTGGTTTATAAATGATAGGTACCGTTAATAATATCTTTGTATGAAATTCTCTTGAATTGCGCACTGAATTATTTTGTCATTTTTTATACTGCAGTATATGTTTATAATGTGCAATGAAGCATCTTCATTATTTCCCACAATGGGTTCATGAGTGAAGCTTGCTACTTTTTCTTGCCTAAAACAAATATTTAGGAGATTACTAAACAAATCAAATATATCTTATAACTCTTAATAGCAATACAGCAGTTTAGTTATAGCAGTGGTAAGGTAACATATGCCATGATCTGTATATCTTTAGTTTTATGCATATATGTATCTTCATGTTCTATATAACAGAACTTTCTATAATCAGGAACAATATGTATTGTTTCTTACCTTTAGAAATACTGGAAATCATGAGCCTATGGAAATTTCTATTGACTGTTACTAAGCATATCTGTAGGAATGAAATATCTGGATAAAGTCAAACCCAAAATGTTAATCATGGAATTGCTTATACTGATGACAGAAATGCAAATAAGGAGTTCAATTAATCAGCCTTTTGGAGATGATGAAGTAAACTGTGATCTCAATTTAGTGCAATCATTAAAATTTTGGTTTTGAACACTATTCAAAATGCAGATCAAACATTAATTGAACAAAACTGAATATAAAATATAATGTGGATTTTTAGAACAATGAACTAAAATTAAATATACCTAAACATGCTAACTAATAATAGCAATGACAATAATAAAAGCATAGAGATCAATGCAAGCTCATTGAGATCCTTTACATTCAAATGAACATACACTCATATCCAAAGAGACTCAGAAATACAAGCCATCTCTAGCAAAGAGAAAGTCAAGAAATAAATATATCTTTAAATATGTAAGTCTTCAAAGATATAACGAAGTGACAACTCAGTGTTTCTCGGTGATGGAAACCAGAAAGAATAAAAAGGATCTATAGAAAGGTTGATACATCACCAAGAGCATGTTTAGTGAGGGACTTTAACGAAAATAGGGGAGAAAAGTTATGTTCCTTATCTTAGTTGGTGGTAAGGTAAAGAGAAAGATAAATTAGTAGTAAACATTTGTTAGGTATGCTTTAGGAGGGCAAAAGATATCTATCTGTCGTGTTCATCATTCCTTAGAAACTCTCAATACACACACACTGAATGAATGGAGAAATTCTACACTTAATGGGCAAACCAAACTGTGTGAGAAAACTGGGAGAAATTCATTCAACTCACCCTGGGAATTCAAAGGAAAGATTTCTAAGGAGGTTTGATTGAAGAGAATGAGATTTCAGCAACGTTTGACTCACTACAAAACAGCCAAATAAATGAATCTGAACCAATAAAGACAATAGATTTGGGAGGAGGGGGTTAAAACGGTTTGGGGATGATGATTATTTTATATGGTTCAGTTTCAGACTGCATACTAGTGATTGACTGGTAATAAAAAATATAAGATATGCAGAAGTCAAATCCTGCAAACCATATGTGATATCCCATTCTATGGGGTTTGGGCATTTTGCTACAGAAAGGACTCTGTATGTATGACAAAATGAAGATCATTATCTTCATTTGTTCAGGACACCATGCTTAGATAAGTACCAATTCCTAAAATAACTTCATTGGCAATTTGGAAGTATACGTTTTTCTCTGTGCTACTGAGAACAGCCGTTTGCTCCGTCTGCAGACTATCATTAGATACACAGATGTATAGTCCACTCCAACTCACACAACTTCAGCAACAGCACAACACACCATCCTGGACACCAGATGAGAAGACATCCCTTCCTGGCGGCTGCTTCTGCATCAGCAGAGATCAGGTGATCCACAGGATGAAAGAGCATCCCTATCTACTCAAACACTGATACCCATGCAGTCAGAATTGAAATCCTAACACACGGGAGAAAAGGCTAGCAGAATGGGTCATCTGAACATAGCTGTGAAATATAAGAAAAACAGGGCTAGATTCTCCAGGTCTTCTGATTATCCTAAGTCTCAACTATTTGCAATAGACAAGTTCCCAGATTAATATACAATGGTCACCCACAGATGAATGGATAAAGAAGCGTGTTAAACACACACAATAAGCTTAATCAGCCATAAATGAGAACAATTGGTATTACTTGCAGAGCAAAAGCGGAACGGAATGCCACCATGTTAGGGAAAACAAGTCAGACTCAGAAAGACAAGAATCCAATGTTTTCTCTCACATAGGTTGAGGTGAAAAGAAAGAGAAACGGACACCATGCCAGATTATTTTATGTCAACTTGACACAAGCTGAAAGGAGGGAACCTCAGTTGAGAAAATGCCTCCATAAGATCCAGCTGTAGGGCATTTTCTTAATTAGCGATTATGGGGGAAGGCCAGTCCATTGTGGGTGGTGTCATACCTGGGCTAGTGGCCCTGGGTTCTATAAGAAAAAAAGCTGAGCAAGCCAGTCAGTTGTACCCCTCTGTGGCCTCCAAGGCGACTGATTGACTCTGAGTTTCTGCCCTGTTTGAGTTCTTGTCCTAACTTCTTCAATGATAAACAGCAATATGGACATGGAAGCCAAATAAACTTTTCCTCAACTTGCTTTTTGGTCATGGTGTTTCATCACAGCAATAGAAACCCAAACCAATACAAACATTAAAGAAAATGGGCTTATTAGGAATGTGGAAAAGGAAAGAGAGAGTGGAGATAGTTATGAAACAGGGTGAATGAAATCAAAGAACATATGTATACATATGTGTAGGCAGAAGCCACTTGTTCCTTCCTGGCTGCCCAGACCAGGAAATAATCACACAGAAATTATAGTATTTGCAATTCTGTTTGGCCAATAGCTTGAGAGTATTTCTGGCTTACTCTTATATCTTAAACTAACCCATCTCCATTCATCTGTGTATCGCCATGTGGCTGTGGCTTATTGGTAAAGTTCTGATGAGTCTGTCTCTGGCAGAGGCTACACGGCTTCTCACTGACTTCACGCTTTCTTTCTCCCAGCATTCAGTTGAATTTTCCCCGCCTATCTCTATTCTGCCTTATCGCAGGCTGAAATGGTATTCACATATACAAAAGTACTTCCCACACCACATATGTGTGTATATACATAAATACATATATCTCCAAAGTGTAAGTTCTTGTTTGCTGTTCTGTTGTAGATAGGTAAATACTGAATGCAATGGGTTTCATGGTGACATTTAGCTCTCTCCACCTCTCTCTCTCTCTCTGTCTGTCTGTCTGTCTCTCTCTCTCTCTCTCTCTCTCTCTCTCTCTCTCTCCGTCCCTCTCTCTTTCTCTCTCCTTTCTCTCAGCAGAGTGTGGTAAATATTTAATACAATAGGTTTCATAGTGACATTTACATGTGTGTGTGTGTGTGTGTGTATACTTTGTAGATAGAAAGATAGGTAGATAGGTAGGTAGGTAGACATATATCACAGACTAAACAACTATGAAGAGTAACAAACAAAAACTCATACTATAGAATGAAATATAAGATATTCTGGTTTGTAGGGACTTAACAGGCTCCACACTTGGTCCCTAAAGAGAGAGAGGAGCAGGGAAAGAGAGCAGAGTTTCTATAGATCTAGGTTGTGATGGATATTTATATTATTTAATCCTCAAGTCAATAATTTAAGTATGTATTACTTTTTCAATTTTCTAACAAGCTAAAACTCAATGGGATTAGTTTTCTCAAACTCATAGAAAATACTTCAGGGTACTTCACACACAACCTATAATTTTATATCTCCCACATTATAAACAAGGTGAAGAACTGTATAAAGAGATCATGCACCATGAGACCAAATACAAACTTCTTCAGCTTTATAGACTCGGGATTTCTCTATGTTTCAACTAGTTCATATGTAAAACTATGGATAATACTGTTCACTTCAGTCAACACAATGCATTTTGCACATAATAAGTAGACAAGCTTAGAAAGTTAGAAAGCAAAATTCATAAAGAAAAGGCAGAAATAAACCAAAAATAACTAGACAAGACCTGGTTCTCACAAGATTTGTATGTAATTGTGAGCCATTCTATTTAATTCTGGAAATGTGTATTATGTTTACATTACACACAAGGGTCTCTAAAAAATGAAAAATATTTAAAACTAGTCTCTTATTTTAAATTCATCTATTCTCTAAAATCTCATTAAGATTTTTTGGGCTTAGATGTAAGAACTAAACATAAATCAAAACAGAACTCTTATCATAGACTGTGATTTAGATCTTGGCATGTCAGTCCACATTTGTACAATGAGCCCCCTAAGTAGCAATTTTAGTCTACAATGCCCAGTCATGTGCCCATAGGTTGGCTAATAAATCCTCCAAGGAGCCAGGAAGAGGGAAGCAAGGAGAGAGAGGGAGCAGAGAAAGGGAAGAGTAAGAAGTCAGATGCCCTACAAAGAGGCACAGCTTGCATTACCTTTCTATTGCTGTGCCAAATACCTGCAAAAAAACAGCTTCATGGAGGTGAAGCTGATTTTGCTCAATGTTTCAAAAGTTTCCTTTTAGCCTGAGAAAGGCAAACAACACAAGGATGGAAGCCTGAATATTTCAAAGCTCAACTCAGAGGGGCCAGAATGGAGAACAACCAGAAGAGGACTAGAACAAGAGGTATCCTTCAGAGGGATGTGTGACCTCCTGCCTCCAACTAGACCTTACCTGTTAATTGTCCCTTCAGCTACAAACCCATTCATGAACTTAGCATGGGCAAAGTTAGAGTCCTCCTCAACCAGTCACGTCTCAACACCACCGTCAGCAAGGGACCAAACCTTCCAGCGCCTTCGTGTGTAATCTTCATTGTCACACAGTAAAAGGGTATTTGGGAATGGGAAGATTGTGGTATTTGAGTTATATGATATTTTACGGATAGTTAGGACTTGCTCTTACCTATTGCCAGTGTTGAATGAATGAGTGTATGCATGAATGGCGTAGAAGTAGAAATAAGTCTTCTGGCTCACTGTGGGAATTTGGACATGTCACTTATCTCACCTATTTCTGGGCTGCCTACTATCTATATCCATAGCATATATAAAATAAAGCATGAGACCATGGCAGAAAATGTTTCCTGCTAACATTTTCATTTCCAAATTAATTTTGTGAGTTTATTGTCCAAAACATATAAAAACAGAGCAATTTTATACTTTGCTAACCCTCACATGATAATCCATGCTACCTTCCAGCTCCATGAGGATAATTTGCAATACTGGAAGGGCCAGAGTTGTAGGCTCCACAACTTTTTACAATATCTAAGACTCATTAACCATGTTCTACTGGGGAAAATGTACCTAATATCTGTTAAATGACATATTTTTATGTCCCAGCAAACTAAGAAGAACTGCCCAGGAAAAACCAAGAGGTTGAGAAGTTACACGAGTAACTTTCTTTAACATCTTTTCTGAGCTAACAATTTAGATGCTCCGCTTCATTTCAGTCTTACTAAGAAAAACTACTTTTCACTCGTCGCACTGTGAAGAGATGGATCCTAATACCTTTGAACCTAGTAACATTTAGTAGGTATTCTCACTCCTGTACTTGTTCGGTGGTGAGAGCACCATCTAAAATAACAGAGAGCAAGAGGAGAGGATGAGATGGCTTGATTTAAACACAGCCCGGGCAGAGTATCAGGATTATAGAACAAAGCCTGAACTGACATTTTTTTCCTCTGTAGTCCCAAAAATATATGTGCTCCGTTATAGTAATAGCATCTTTTGCCTGCTCCAGACAGCAGCTTCCCTAAAGACAATAACAAGTTCTCACTGGCTAAATCCATAGTACTTGAAATAGAATAGATACCCCATAAAAGTTTGCTGAATTAACTAAATTAGATTTTTGAATGCTCCTCCCCCACCCCCCCCAAAAAAAACACAAAGCACATATGTTTTCTTTTCTTACAGTGTCTTCAGAACAGGAGTGTTTGTGATATGAAATCTTGGTTGATAATGATGTGTATGTATATTTCTATTTTAGGCAGCCATATTATGCATGTTTCAGTAATAGCTGCACAAGTCTCTCACAGGGAAAGAAGTTTCTCTATAATCATAATTGGTGGTATCCTTTCACCGATTTTAAATTTTGTGTGTTGTTTTTTCTATTGTCAGGAATCAAATTAAGGTAAAGAATTCATCTGAAATGAGGTTTCTGGGCCTGACAACTATAAATCCAAAGGTAGGAACACAACTGTCCCAGTCTGAATAATTATCAGAGATTGTAAGCTACCTGAGAAAATGGAGATCTCAATTCACCAACATAGGAAGTGATAGATGGTATGAAAGGGAATTCTTGCAGAAGGCAAGGTCTCGAACTATGTGTATTTTAACAGAAACTTGACTGTCGTGGATGATAGCTACCAACACCACAGCTGATGTTGTCCTTCCGTTTTAACTTTTCCTGTTCATTGGAAGATGCTGTGGTTGTAGCATATAAGAAGCATAGTATAAGGTTTAATCTTTGTCTATAATCAAGGACTACTTGATAAGGAATTTCTCATTACCCGTCTCCCACACAAGCCAAAGGCATCTTCCTCCCTTACCAGTTATCCACAGCTGCCTAGCACACAGGTATGGATCAGTATCGGAAAACCATGGCACTTCTATCACAAGTCTAAAGGGGTGTACAACTGGCTAGACTCTGCGGTGGGATTCTGTCTCTACATTTCTTCTTGTGGTCTCGAGTCAAGTGTGGGCCTCATCCAAAGCAGACGGAATGACTTGCCCCAGTCCTCAGGTGACACTCGCTCTCCTCCATGCTATAAGCTCATTCTATGAGGAAGTACACATTGCCATGAGCAGGCAGAGAAGGCAAGGCCATCCAAAGTGAAGACACTTCTCAGGTCACTCCTTGGATATTTACTATTTCTCCCTTCTCCAAAACCAGAAGCCACAGCAAAACCCGGTGTGAGCATGATTGTTGGGGACTGCAGACCCTCAGACCCTGAATTTTCTATGACCCCTTGCCTGCTGGAGTAAACAGATTGTTTTTCTGCTGAGCACCAGACCCTCATGAGTTTCTGATGGCAGGAGAGCGGTTTCTGGTGGGTTTGTGGCTGAAAACTCCCGAGAGCAGAGCTAGGGCATGGCCCTATATAAGCTGCCCAGGAACACAATAAAATTGGCCTTCTTGTTTCAAGAGTGACTCATGCCTCTATGTGTTCTTTAATCTCCAGATGATTTCCTCTTTGCGGTTCCAGATGGTGCAGGTGACAGACACAATAAGACAGAAATAAAGGTTCTGGATATAGAAGACTTGAACAAATGGGGGGATCACTGCTGTGATTATCAACTATACCATTTCTGACATTGCCTTCCATGTAGTGTAAGCTCACTTATGCAATACTCCTCGCCTTGTTCATGCTAGGAAGCACAGGAGCCATTTTCCCTTTTGGAAAATTGGGGTAGAAAAATGGAAGCATCATCGGCTAATATTGCTTGTTTGTTTCCTTATTTGGGGTAGATCTGCCTTCAGAAAACATTCTATCTCTATCCTCTATCTGTATGCTTCTACTGAATTCAAGAGTTTGATAATAGAAAATGCATTTTTCTGCAGAAAAGGGCTACATTCGCCAATACTCAGGGTGATAGTTTTAGTATAAACTCTCCCCCACAGGATTCATGATGAGTACTTGGTACTCAGCTTTGGAAATATTTTAGAAAGTTCTGAAAAACCTTAGGAGGTGGAACCTAGTTGGGGAAAGTAGGCCATGGGGGAAGTACCTTGCAAAGTTATCGCTAATCACAAACCCCCTTTCTATTTCTCCACTTCCTGTGTGCCATCATACCAGATGTTCTCCCCATCATGAGGGACTTAAACCTCTGAATCCATAAGCTAAAAATAAATCCTTCTTGTTTTTAAGTTACTCAGTCTGACTAGCAAACCTCCGGGGTCTTGCTTGCTTACTCTTCTATTTTGTATATTAATTTGTTCAGAATCCTATCAAAGATAACACATTCCCAGCCCTTGCCAGGTAAAAAGATGGGCAGTAGAATGTTCATGAGAAACTTTCAGTATTGTGCCAACTGGTCAATCTTTTTTAATCAATTAATTTTTTTCCTTAATAATTTTCTTCATGGGAGCTGGAGAGATGGCTCAGCTGTTAAGAGCACTGCTTTCCCTTCCAGAGGACCTGGATTTGATTCCCAACACCCACACACTGCCTGCCTATAACTCCAGAGATTTCAACACCCTCTTCTTGCTTCTGCTGGCATCAGGCATGCACATGGCACACAGACATACCTGTAAGCAAAACACCCAACTACATAATAAAATAAAATGAAAAATATCAATAACTTAATAATAATTCAATACAGATAGAAAGATAGATAGATAGATAGATGATAGATAGATAGATAGATAGATAGATAGATAGATAGATAGATGATAGATAGATAGATAGATGATAGATAGATAGATAGATAATAGATAGATTGATAGATAGATAGATGATAGATAGATAGATGATAGATAGATTGATAGATAGATAGATGATAGATAGATAGATGATAGATAGATAGATAGAT
>NC_022023.1:5893762-5918052 GCF_000317375.1 Microtus ochrogaster
CTCAGGATTGCAGAAGACAGACAACTGTAGCTACTGTGAGCTCAGGATTGCAGAAGACAGACAACTGTAGCTACTGTTGTTACACACAGAGAAAGGCATTCACTGTTCTCTACTTCTCTTCTAGCTCTTATGCTATTTCACTTCCTCCTCCATTATATTCCCTGATTCTTATTCTCAGCACTTGGGTAGCCAAGAGTTGCTGCATTCACCAAAAAAAAATGGTAAATTTCATGGTTGAAAAGAAAAAACAATAATTCAGCTCCATGGAGTAACGGTAGAATCTCCATTTGAATAGTAGTGAATGTAAAGAGGCCAGACTTACAAGACTTTGCAGCTTCAAGCATAGAGACAACAATACAAAGCTTGAAGAGATCTGGGGTCATGATGGAATCAGAATGAAGACAATAAAGCAGAGCATCAAGATGACATGGATTTGCTTTCCTTTATTTTCATATTTTAATCAGTTCAGGTCATGAAAGCATGAAGGTGAGACAAAACTACAGCAAAGAACCCCCGTAAGGATGACTAGGGCTGTGACGATCAAAGATGGATGGATGGTCCACGTAGCTAAAGGACTAGCTAGCCTAATCTAATCTAATCTCATCAATCAATAGGGTCCAGATCCCAGAGAGAAACCCTGCCTACGCCCAAGCTAAGAATTCTACAGTACCGGAAATACATGCGAAAGATTGCCGCCATCTTCTTATAACCTATTTAATTATGCTTTCTCCACTCTGGCTGTTAAATACAAGAATTTCTAATCATTTTCTATAGACTGCAAAACTTATTGTAAGCTATTTCACAGTGAAACATGTCACTTAGTTTAAGTTGAATCCAGGTTTTTTTGAACCCATGTCATTCTTTATTTGACTCAGCATATATAATATTTCCTTTAAAAGAGGGTCATTATTTTATTTTTTATGTACCATTGGAGAAAAGTATTTTGTTCTCTAGATGGAATGATGGCCTATGATGAAGGCTGTGGCTGGAAATTTCTTGAAGTCGTTTGTATTGCTGCTTGAGCAAACATCCATAGTGTATCTGCTCACAGAAGTTTTAATGGATGTGACATTAGACTTACAACAGAAAATAGAAATGATAATGTATTTAGTTATTGTTACTTGAAATACTCAAAATATAACACGAATGGAAAAATATTGCTATGAAAAAAATATCTTTTTAGGTCTGAACTTTAAGAAGAATGTAGATAGATTTCTTGGACATTAAAATTAAAACATAATTTCAAAAAGCTGGAAATTGAGTGTGCCAGTGAGTTTTAATTCCCTGTAACAAAATATCTGAAAAAATCTGAAGGGAAAAAATGTGTTTGACTCACAGTTTCAGAGGTTTTAGTCCCATGGTTCCTGGTTTTGTGTTTCTGGCCCTCTATTGAGGTGGAGTCTCAGAAGAAGGGGGCTTGCAATAAAACAGAGATGCATCTGGGAAACAGAGAGATACAAAGAGTGGTCCAGGGAAATATATCACCCCATTACACTCCTGTACCAAACTAAACCACATCTCTGCAAGTTTGTATACAAATGAATGTAGTCATCCCTTATGAGTCCACCCATAGACTAATCCACTCACAGCATCAGAGTCCTCGTGAGACAATCAGCATTTGGGGACCATTCACTCAACTAATAAGTCTTGGACATTTATTTAATTCCTGAACCATAAACCTGTGTCTAACTCTTTGGTGCTGATCAAACTTTTAGTACTGGAATAGATAAAAGCACTTATTAAAAGATTTTAGATTTATTAGCTTAATGAAAATTAGGAAGATACATAATCAGAGAGCCCTGCTTCTTAAAGACCCTCCTTAGTCTTCATTTTATGGCCTCTTATAACCAACTCCAGAGAATGAAATGGAATGGGAAAAATATAAATAATCAGAATCTCTAATACCTCCTCAGTGCTAGAAATAAGTTGCTTTGGTTCTCTGTCTTTTGCAGTTTATAACAACAAGAGAAAAGATTTTAAAAATCTGTGAGATATAGAAGAATGCCATTTAAATCCTTATTGTTTTCATTATGGATGGATGTAACCAATCATGAGATATTAGCTTAAAACACTTTGATATGTTCAATATTAAAATCCAATATTAACCATATAGTGGTCTTATCGGTCATAGGCACTAAGATAAATTCAATCCAGAGCAAAGTGAAGCAAAATTTTGCACTCTATTCTGAAGTCTCTTGATGTACACAATCAAAATCTGACATTTAATTTAAGAGCATGGAAGCATGATGGGAAAACTATCTCTGTGTGGAGAGTGGAAAGCAGGGCTGCATTGTATTTGACATGTGGATTTGCTCTTCTTGATTTTCATATTTTAATAAGTTCAACTCATGAAAGCATGATGAAAATAGAAAGATCAGCTCTAATCAGGACACGTGGACATTTGAGGATCTTGCATTAAAAAGCAGTTGCCTTCTGAAGTCGTTGAACAAAATGTAAATTAAACAGATGAAATTGCCTAAACCATCACTGATTCCCAAGGGAATGCAATCACGCTTAAATGCCAACACTAAATTAATCAGAGGAACAGAGTGTGGAGATGAGAGATTTCATTTTAGGCAGCTTCATGTTTCATTAAAGTACGTGGGCACGGTGGGTCAGGTTAAGACTTTGCAGAGAACGGCTTGAAGAGCAAACGGCAAAGGTTTCCATCTCACAATGTTGTAGCCACAACGTCTATTCCACCAGAGTGGAAGGGAGATTCCCGTGCACAGCACACACCAAAGATGGCCACTTTCCCCCATACATTGCTTTATTCTCTGGGCAGAATTCTGGGCGGGGGGAGTACTAATGTTTATGGAACCATATGTCTTTCCTCCAAATGATTTAGCTTTAATTTTATGTATTGTAATTATATTATGAGCAATCATGTTCCTCTACACTAACATCGTCTAAAAAAAAATACATTGAATTGCTAATCAAAACATGGTATTTAATTTACAGCAAGCAGAGAAAGAGCTTGGACAGGATGGTGAGGGGACAAAACATTCTCACAATTCATATATTTGTTCAACATGCATTTTGATGGCCTATCTGTGCTGCATACAGTCCATATGTATGTCATGTTCAGCACATGTTCAAATGTGCATGTGAATGTGTGCACACATGTGAGCGCACATGGACACACACACAAGACAAAATCTTTAAAATTAAAAGTCAAATTAGGTAGCAAAGCAGAATATAATACTGGGAAGGAAATGGGATATTAAGGAACAGAATACATGACTGAGGGAAGGTGACAAACGATGACATCACAGCAAGTATGACAGAGCAGACCTCTCTGGGAATGGGAGTAGAGTCGCCCAGGAACATACCCATCCCATACATAGAGTGCAAATAACAGAATGCGCCCCACACGTACCAAATAGCATCTTTAGACTTCTGTCACTGAGACCGCTCCAGAGCCATCGGCATAAGATATCAACAATATCCCCAACACACCCTATTTATCCATTCAAATTTTCCGTAGGCTCTGAGGACAACAGAAAGCTAAAGTTAGAGGAAGGTGAAGGCGGCAAGCTGAGAACCTGGCTGTCCTTTGGATATCCGCATAGTTCTCTATCCCTTGTTCAATATTCTGTGGCAAGATTGCTACTATCCCTTATGATCTGGAGCCAAAATTCTAATACGAGACATACAATCAGGTATAGTGTCAGTCTTTAAAATAAAAAAAAAAAAAGCTAGCCAGCTAGAGACAGTAATTTTTTTTATTTATTTATTTTTTACTTAAAAATTTTCACCTCCTCCCATTTCCCTCCCCTTCCTCCATCCCCCTCCCCCTCCCTCTCAACTCCAAAGAGCAGTCAGGGTTCCCTGCCCTGTGGAAAGTCCAAGGACCTCCTCCCTCCATCCAGGTCTAGGAAGGTGAGCATCCCACAAAGACTAGGCTCCCATAAAGCCAGTACATGCAGCAGGATCAAAACCCAGTGCCATTGTTCTTGGCTTCTCAGTCAGCCCTCCTTGTCTGATACATTCAGAGAGTCCAGTTTGATCACATGCTCCATCAATCCCAGTACAGCTTGCTTTGGTGAGCTCCCATTAGATCAGCCCCACTGTCTCAGTGGGTGGGCACACCCTTCGTGGTCCTAACTTCCTTGCTCATGTCCTCCCTCCTTCTGCTCCTCATTTGTGCCTTGGGAGCTCAGTCCAGTGCTCCAATGTGGGTCTCAAGACAGTAGATTTAAAGTGGATTTATAGTCAGATCACCTGGCTCAAATCCCAGGTCTACATCTCATGTAATTAGAAACTCACAGCCCCATCTGAGCACACCGGGCTTCAGTTACTGGATCAGGAGAGACAGAAAAGAGCATCTTTCCCATCAGATCACAGAGCTGTTGTGAGGCTGAAGGATGCAATAAAGAACAAAGTGCTTTGAATCTGCCGATACAATTCTAATCCAGTTTATCAACACAGGTTTATAGTGGCTTTCCTGACGTCTGATTTGTGTACTTTTCTTCCTACCGTGTGAGAGAATGAACAATGATTGTGAGTTGTTGTCAAGGCATCTAGATGCATAAGAAGACCCAGGGATGAATGGGAGGTTCATCCAAAACAACTCCATAGAATGACCCCTTAGAAACAAAATGTTCATAGCAGCATTGTTTGTAATAGCCAGAACCTGGAAACAACCTAGATGCCCTTCAATGGAAGAATGGGTGAAGAAAGTGTGGAATATATACACATTAGAGTACTACTCAGCAGTAAAAAACAAGGACTTCTCGAATTTTGCATGCAAATGGATGGAAATAGAAAACACTATCCTGAGTGAGGTAACCCAGACCCAAAAAGAGGAACATGGGACATACTCACTCATATTTGGTTTCTAGCCATAAATAAAGGACATTGAGCCTATAATTTATGATCCTAAAGAAGCTAAATAAGAAGGTGAACCCAAAGAAAAACATATAGGCATCCTCCTGAATATTAACCTTCATCGGGCGATGAAAGGAGACAGAGACAGAGACCCAAATTGGAGCACTGGACAGAAATCTCAAGGTCCAAATCAGGAGCAGAAGGAGAGAGAGCACAAGCAAGGAACTCAGGACTGCAAGGGGTGCACCCACACACTGAGACAATGGGGATGTTCTATCGGGAACTCACCAAGCCCAGCTGGCCTGGGTCTGAAAAAGCATGGGATAAAACCAGACTCGCTGAACATAGCGGACAATGAGGATTACTGAGAACTCAAGAACAATGGCAATGGGTTTTTGATCCTACTGCACGTACTGGCTTTGTGGGAGCCTAGGCAGTTTGGATGCTCACCTTACTAGACCTTGATGGAGGTGGGAGGTCCTTGGACTTCCCACAGGGCAGGGAACCCTGATTGCTCTTCGGGCTGATGAGGGAAGGGGACTTGATTGGGGGAGGGGGGGGAAATGGAAGGCGGTGGCGGGGAGGAGGCAGAAATCTTTAATAAATAAATAAATTAAATTAAAAAATAAAAATAAAATCAAATGAATCTCAGGGACATATCAGCACGGTAACATTGTTAAAGCAAGATACTGAATTTAAAAGCAAAGGAAGACAGGCCAAATGAAGCCCA
The DNA here is from genome assembly GCF_000317375.1 of Microtus ochrogaster. Lineage (NCBI taxonomy): Eukaryota > Metazoa > Chordata > Mammalia > Rodentia > Cricetidae > Microtus > Microtus ochrogaster. The sequence goes on from NC_022023.1 coordinate 5,899,323, forward strand.
CAGACACCACCAGGTACTGGTGATGTCCTGAGCGCATGGACTTGCAGAAGTGTGAAGAAGGCTCTGAAGCTTAACACCACAGTCTGGGATTGGGATGGGTATGGCCTCTGGGAGAGAGACAGGAGGAGGGGCTTGCCTTATGGAAAAATGCGAGCTCTGACCACATCTGATGTATTGTTTTTCTCATTGAAGTGCTGAAGTGTGAAAGCCCAAATAAGGCAGATGTCCACTTCTTTCTGTATGCTGAACATGTTTCTTATTTTTAAACAATTCTGTTTTATGACTGGCAAAAAAAAGAAACAAAATAGTCTTCTAGAATTCAGATGAAGAACAGGAAATTATTAAATTAAATCAAACTACAGAAAGCATTTATAGTACATTATAAACATTGCCACAATTATTTGTGAATTCTTTTCTCAAGTGGTAGAACTTAGTTGCCCACCCTTAGCCTTTCTGGGCTCGAGTTTTGCTTTGTGTAACAATAGACCATAATCATGACATGATGTATATCTCAGCTGGAACCATAACTTTTGTATACACTCACTTACTCTGTGACTCCTTGCCATAATGGATATATGTAAAATAAGAGTCTCTGGTGAAGAGACCGTGTGGGGCTAAGACAATCTTTCCCACCAACTTTATCTTAGAACACCCAGCCCCTAGTCTTACCTACTGATTACATTTGCATGAGAGAATGCAGGCAAGATCAAGATAGTCTGCTCCAGTCTGTTCCCATCTGATCAACCCCAGACCAAACTGTTGGCCCAATGATCATGGTTTCAACACAAAGCTGTTGTTGTTGTTTAACTTTTATTAGTCCTTTCTGGATTTCATATCATGTATCCAGATCCCCCTTATCTCCTTGTCCCTTCCCATCCATCCTTAGCCCTTGCAACACCCTTCCCACAAAACAAAACAAAATTTAAGAGAAAAAAAACACACATGGGCCGTGGACATCCATACAGACCCTGGCTGTGGTGGGACCATAAACCCAGACAAGGTCCTAGGCAGCAATTTGAACTTGGATGTCACTATGACCCCAGGTGTTTTTTTTTTTTTCAATGAAGCTAATGCTGTAAGTAATTTGTTATGTAGCATGTATTGATTAGTAACAACCACACGTGAGAAGGGAATTCTCAGTGGTACGCAAGTTGTTCCTATACTTATTCCATCTTAAGAAACTCTAGACTGAAAGTCTTTGGTTGTAACGTTAGATTTGCTAACCATGGAAACTGGCTTGAGATGGACAAACAAACAAAATTTTCTTTTACCTTTGAACGTGGAAGCTCATAGTCATATAAGGAAATCTGAAATGTCCATTGTTCCTGCTCACAACACAGCCTCTAAAGAAAGAAGAAGTGAACCAGGGAGGCAAGAACCAGGAGGCAGCCATAGATTCCCAGTGAGCTGAACGGTTCCTGGGAAGAAATTCAATACTTCATCCTTCAATGACTCACTCCGTTCACTTGGATGGGGACTCAGCACAAACACTAATCTCACAATGTAATGAAGCAGAGCCCATTTTCTGCCTACCCGGTGGAAAGTGAAATTGCAATCCTCCTGCATTGTAAATCAAAATGTCTCTCCAACCTCAGCTGCTAACAACAAATGTATAATTTCTATTTTGCCACCATCTCTTTAGAGTCCATGCATTAACAGACTTATTTATATAATATTCTCATTTATTCAAATTCATTATCAAGACTTCCCAGAGCCTGCTGAGCTTCCTTGTCTAAATAGACTTTTGTAAGTAATGTAGTTTAGGTTGTTTTTTTAAAATCTAGAAGTCTAAACGTTGAGGTACCTAGAAATAGAACTTTAAATGTACATCAATTTTAAAAACCTTATTTTCAAGTAACTCTGATTCTAGGAATAATATTTGCCGGTGAGCAACAACAACAATAAAAAATACAAAAAAATCAAGATAATATGTGAAAAAAGTCTTCAAGACAATGTTGTAGATTCATAAGTGTAGACATGAACATGCTGACTTTGGCACATTTGTTCATCTTAAGGCTTAACAAAACTGACCTTCAACTCAGAAAATGATCCATCACCTTTGGTCCCCAAAATGCGTCAGAAGTAGCTTATCCTGCGGGTACTGGATTATTCCTACTACAAGGGACTTTCCTGGGCATCTCTCTTTGTTTTATTTTGTTTTGTTCTTTTTTTTTTTCATTTGTTTTGTTTTGTTTTCCTAAGTAGGGACTGGAGAGCTGACTCAGCAATTGAGTAAGTCTTTTTGAGAAGCAAAGGATATTCTCATCAAGGCAAGCATGGAGATCACACAATAAGCTCTGATAGGTGGGGTTTTGTAATACACACACAGTTAAAGGTATTGTCTGCTTCTATCATTGAGTAGCTATACTTCATTCAAACACAAAAGAATACACTTATGCTTCTCAGCACCTCGTGGAACATTATTCAAAAATGACCACATACTCGGTCACAAAGATACCAAAGACTGAAATAACCCTCTGCATCCTATCAGACCACCACATATTAAAGCTGGATTTCAACAACAACAGGGATCCTACAACCTCACAAAAACTAAACAACTCTTGACTGAGAGACCACTGAGTCAAGGCAGAAATAAAGAAAGAAATTAAAGACTTCCTGAAATTCAATGAAAAATCCTGCACAGCATGCCTAAACTTCCAGGACACAATGAAAGTAGTGCTAAGAGGAAAGTTCACATCACTAAATGCCCACATTTACACAACGGAGTACTACACAGCAGAAAAAAGTAATGACATCTTGAATTTTGCAGGCAAACGGATGGAGCTAGAAAACATCATTTTGAGTGAGGTAACCCAGACACAGAAAGACAATTATCACATGTACTCACTCATTGATGGTTTTAAAACATAAAGCAAAGAAAACCAGCCCACAAATCACAATCCCAGAGAACCAAGACAACAATGAGGACCCTGAGAGAGACATACATAGATATAATCTATATGGGAAGTAGAAAAAGATAAGATCTCCTGAGTGAATTGTGAGCATGGGGACCTTGGGAGAGTGTTGAAAGGGAGAGTGGAGGCAGGAAAGAAAGCACAGAAAAATGTAGAGCTTAATAAAAATCAATTTTAAAAAATGTAGGGAAGTTCTCATACTAGCAACTTAACAGCACACCTGAAAGCTCTAGAACATAAAGAAGCTCACCCAAGAGGAGTAGATGGCAGAAAATAATCAAAGTGAGGGCTGAAATAAATAAAATAAAAACATAAAGCAATACAAAGATGCAATGAAACAAAGAGTTGGTTCTTTGAGAAAAAATAAACAAGACAAACAAACCCTTATCCAAACTAAAAGACACGGAGAGAATATCCAAATGAACAAAAATCAGAAACGAAAAGGGAGACAGAACAACATACACCAAGGTTATTCAGAGAATCACAAGGACATATTTTTTAAAACCTGAACCCTACCAAATTGGAAAATCTAAAAGAAATAGATAATTTTCTCAATAGGTACTGCTTACTAAAGTTAAAGCAAGATGAAATAACTAACCCTAACCATAATAACTTAAAACAGAAATACCTTAATAACTTAAACAGAAAAAAAAAACTTAAAACAGAAATAACTTAATAACTTAAACAGAAATAACGTAATAACTTAAAACAGAAATAACTTAAACAGAACTATAACCCCTAAAGAAACAAAAGCCGTCATTAAAAGTCTTCCAACCAAAAAAAGCCTAACATCAGAGAGTTTTAGCAAAGAATTCTACCAGACTTTTAAAAAGCAGATAATGTCAATACACCTCTAATTATTTCACAAAATGAAACAGAAGAAACTTTTCCTAATTCATTGTGAGGTTACAGCTACCCTGATACGCAAACAACCACATAAAAACTCAAGAAAGAAAGAGAATTATTGACCAATCCACCTCATGAAAATACATGCAAAAAATACTGAATAAGATACTTATAAACAGAATTCAAGAACACATGAAAAATAGCATCCACCATGAAAAAAAGACTTCAATCCAGAGATGCAAGGATGATTCAACATACAAAAATCAGCAAATATAGTATAAATATTCACCATATAAACAAACTGAAAGAAAAAACACATGATCATCACATTAGAAACTGAAAAGGCCTTTGTCAAAATTCACCACCCTTCATGAAGAAAATCCTGGAGAGATTAGAGATAAAGGGAGCATACCTCATCATAATAAAGGCAATTTACAACAAGTCTATGGAGAACAATAAAATTTTAAAAAATAACTCAAAGCAATTCTACTAAAAGCAAGACTGTCCACTCTCTTCATATCTGTTTGATGTAGTACTTGAAGTTTTAATTAGAGCAATAAACAAAGCAGAAGGAAATACAAACTGGTAAAAAAAAATAGTCAAAATAATGTTATTTTCAGATGATATGATAGTACACATAAGTGACCCTAAAAATTCTACTGGGGAACTCCTACAGTTGATAAACACTTTCAGCAAAGAGGCTTGATACAAGATTTTTAAAAAAAAAAAAAAAAGATTTTCATCACCTTTGCTAGAGGGCTAATATCCAAAATATATTTAAAAAACTCAAAAAAACTTGATATCAAAAAACCAAATAATACAATTAAAAATGGAGGTACAGATCTAAACAGAGAATTCTCAGTACAGGAATTTCAAATGTCGGAGACACACTTATGTAGTGATATCTTTTTTATGTTTTAACAAATAAAGCTTACCTGACACCAGCAAGAAATCCCTGAGTATGCTCAATTTGATAGCCATACGTCAGGTCATTATCAGAGACAGTGGAGGAGGTGTGCAACCTTGGTATCTGCAAAGTTGTTCACCTGTCACATCCCATGGGTCTTACTTGCTCATCCCATGCTAGAAACAGCAGAAATGTGTCAGTTCTCTGTTCCTAAACATTGCAGAGTAGTCTGTGACTGTATTCTGTCCTTCCTTAAACTCCTGGCTTTGGTCAACTTTAGAAATTATTTAGTATTGCTCTTCTTTGTATCCCTAGAAAACAGTTAATGAGCTTTCTGAGGACCTTATTTCTCCCCCACTAGGTTATTACAGGTTTCAGGAGTCAGAATTTTATCAGCAGGCCATTTTCTGAGGATTTCACATGCCACAAGGACACAGAGCCAGTTCCTGTTAGTACTCAGGATCTCCAGTTACAGACAGCACATCATGATAAGTATGCTATGTCTGGTGGTTCATTTAACACTCATGTAAGTAAAAAGGGGTGTGTGTGTGTGTGTGTGTGTGTGTGTGTGTGTGTGTGTGTGTGTGTGTGTGTGTGTGTGAAATGCTGGGGCACTGAACATAGCAGACAGACAAGTACTCTACCCACTGAGCTCAATCCCCAGTCCTTTAGTGCTATTTTATAGAGATGAAAACTGAGGTTCAGAGAGGTATGATGTCATCATTGAAATATGTCTCCCAGACTCTCATAATTTTTTAAATACATGCTTAATCAAATTGTTCTAGTATAAATATAAAGTTTTGTGCACTTGTGATTCTGTCTTATAACAAAGAATCATTAATTTAAAATATAGACTACTTTCAATTTTAAATATTGGTAAGTGTCCTTCCTGCTAAAATGTCTACAAACTACTAACATATTTATTGCTGAACTATTTATAAGTTGGAAATATATGGTAGGTGACAGAGGCAATGCCACATCTATTGCAAGCACATCTTTCCCTGAATGATGCATGAAAAATGACTGAGAAGGGGGTACCCATATTAAACAATAACTATTGGAGGTGAACCACTACTGGATTCGTGCTGACTCTGAGGAAAGATTTGACAAGAGAGCCATGTTGCCTTCTCTTTTTCCTAAAGCTACTTCTACACTAAACTGTCCTTTAGCCAAGAGACTTGTCTCTGACACAGTTGAGACAAACACCAAGCCTGAATTTCAAGCATCAGAACATAAGACAAGGAACAAGCAGAGGCATTTTCCAGGGACTTGAGTGTCATGATTACGAGATTTGATCTTTAAGTTGTAATGTGTCAGAGATGAGCACTGAATGCTATGTAGGAAAGATATCCAGGTTCCCCATATTGAGATTTATTTTGGCATGTTTGTTACTTATGGGATCTATATAGCACAGGTTCCTGCATAGGGAAGCTCCTTTGCCTAGTTTAAGAATGATTCTCTTCCTGAGGGAATAGCTGTACATTACAGGTATTAGTACCTTTAAGTTCTTCCTGGGAATGACACCACTGTTGAAGTCATGAAAGCATCTCTGCAGCTAGGGAAAACTGAAACTTAAATCATGTGACACCCCCCCAAGCACACACCACACATATACACATGTTGCTATGCAAATTCCAGATTCTGTAAACAACTGTATTAAAACAAAGCATATTAATTAGCTTTTCTCCTAATTTAATCATGGTTTGCATTATTTAAAGAGGTGAAAAGGTGACGGTTCTGTTGATCAATGAAGGCCATTGGCAATATTACTTCTAGTGCCACCACTCTGCCATTTGGATCATCCTAATTACCAACAGAGACCAGAGGCTCTGTGTGACTAAAGAAACAAAATTACAACAGAAACAGAAAGCTTGAATAAAAGATGCATGAGAAAAATGTGCTCTCAAATGGATGATAAATACCTCACTCATCACTGTTATCGCCGGAGTCAAGTGATTAGCAGATGGTTTGGGCAAATAATTTGCATTCAGCACTTAAGTACCAAGCAGTTAGCAGGCACCCAGTGCATTCTCTGGGGCTTTCTCAATCAAATCAATGTGGATTTAAATAATCGACCCTGTCGTCCTCCTAGAGATCTACCTTAAATTAATCTTTCCCTTCATCACGTTTCAACTTCTTTTTCTTCATCTCTGCTTCCTTATTCACTTTTTAAAGGATGTTTTAAATAGTCAAGAAGTTTTTGGCCTCTCTTCCAGGACAAGGACGTGCGGAGTGAATAATTAGAACATAGCATTTTAGAAATGATTCATCAAAGCCTTTGTAACTGCGTGTAGAGTAGTGTTCCTTGAATGTAGATAGTAAGGGGTCAGTCAAGTTCAAACAGAGGAAGTAAAACACTCTGCAGTGCACACAAATTTTATATCCAAATAGCCAGGGCCTGAAATTTTACCTAAGCAATGGTTTTTGTAGCATTTAAAGACCCTCATTAAATTCCCGAAACTTGGTGCTTCAATGGAAAGATATAGACAATGAATACATGCGTGGGTGGTTAATTTAAGGAGCAAATATGGCCAAGAACACAAACTATACAGTACAACAGCACTCCCAACAGCACTGCCATCTCAAATGTCAATTTATATTTCAACCTGACTGAGAACATAACCACTAAGACATTATGGTTGGCTGTGTCTATGGGTGGCATTTTTGGAAAAGACTTGGATTTGTTCAATAATTTAGCAGTTTCCATAATCCAATGTCTCTCTGCAGCTATTGTTTGTTCATCAGAAATCAAATATATTTTTAAATAAAATGAAAGAAAATAATTAGACATGATAACAATTAGAAATTTTGAAGGACAGTGACAGCAACTTAAAAAATTCGGTACAGGACTAGAACACAAAGTCAAGGGTCTACATCAAAAAGAAAGAGAGAAAGGGGATATCAAAAATCAAATTACTTTCTGATTTAATATAAATACAAATATTAGGAGTTCTGGAGTGGGAGAACAATAGGCATGAAGGATACTCTTTAAATAGAACGTATTTCAAAATAGTGTTTTATACTTTTAGGGTGTCTCTAAAATGATAATTGAAAATAGGCCAATACCAAGTGAAGTCAACAAGACATCTCAGGATTCTGAGAATAAGTAAACACTAGATGTTCTATACAAGTTTCATATGTGAATACCCCAAAAGGCACGTAGAGGTTTCTTTCAAGGAAAAACAGTGTTCATGGATAGTTGTGTGTCAACTTGACACAAGTTAAACTCATCTCAAAGGCAGGAACCTTAGTTAGGAAAATACCTACATAAGATTTAGTGCTAGGCAAGCCTGCAAAGTATTTTCCTAATTAGGGACTGATGGGGGAGGGAGGTCCAGTCCATTGTGGGCGGTGCTATGCCTAGGCTGGTGGTCCTTGGTTCTACAAGAAAGCAGGCTGAGAAAACCATGATGGGGAGGGGCAACACCCTAAGTAGCACTCTGCCATGGCCACTAAAACAGCTGCTGCCTCCAAGTTCCTGGCCTGCTTGAGTTGCTGTCCTGATTTCCTTCGATAATGAACAATGCTGTGGACGCATAAGCTAAATAAACCCTTTCCTCCCCAGGTTGCTTTGATTAAGGTGTTTCAACATAGTTATAGTAATCCTAAAACAGCAAAACCTCTCAGGGAATCTACAACAGAGATTAAAACACAGCTTAAAAGTCTACTGGAAAATTATTTCCCATGGAGAATTCTACACCCAACTTACAGTAAAAATAAACCTTGAGCAAGCTCTGCCAGACCATGACTGTATTAGTATTGTATTGCTTTGAAGAGACACCTTGACTCTTATAAAGGAAACATTTAATTGGAGCCAACTTACGGTATAGAGATGTAGTCCATTATTGTAATGGCTGGTGGTATGGCAATACTCAGGCAGATGTGGTGCTGAAGGTGCAGGCAGCAGAAGCAACTGTGTATCTCACTAAGCATAATTTAACCAAAGGAGACCTCAGAGCCCACAACAAGGCCACACCTACTCCAACAAGGGCACACTTCTTTCAAACCATCACAGTGGCCACAGAATTTTTGGTTTCCCTAAGACTTGCTGAAATCCTAAGCTCCTATGTTGAAACTCTAGCCCCATCCTCCTCACTGCCATTGCCTAACTCAATCACTCATGATTCTCCGAATCCTAATACCCAAGGCAAGGCGGTTTCTAAAGACGAAATGGTCTTATCTGAACAGACAACGCCAAGAAGTAGCTGCATTTGGCATCCCCGTTCTCCGAACCCCATATACAAACTCCAAGTGTTCCCTCTGAGCAGGTTTTCCTTTTCCAGTGGGACTGTCTGCCCCTCACGGTTTGAAATAAAGAGTTTCTTCCCCGGAGGTTAGTCTCTTTCTTTCTGCCTTCTGTCTCATTGTGCGGCCTCAGAAATCTAACACCTACCAGATTCCCTTTGCCACAGGGAGTAATTAATAATAATCTACTTTCATCTATTATGTGTGAAGACAGAACAAAGCGATTTGTGCTTCGGATTCTTTCCTTCAGGTACACTTTTCCTTGTGGAGTCTTTAGAGAATATATGAACTTTAAATAATACATTAACAAGAATAATACGTAATATTTATAAAATCATGCATTGATTTATATGTTACATACATTAAATATAAATATATATATTTATATATGCCTCCCATACCTAAGGAGATCTCCGTGGTCATAGAGAGGAAATCTCAGGTGACCACTCATAGCAAACATGGACTTCAGAAGACAAGAGTCTGAGGTGAACATCTTTAAGAAGATAAAAATTAATACAAGTACCTGATGTGTTTTAATGTGTCATAAAGGTGTTTTAACAGGTCAGCCTGGTGTAACTGAGAAATATATAAAATTTAAACAAATGAAAACCAAGACCTTTACGAACTACACACAAAACAATAACTGTTTGGCAAGAAAGGAAAGTTATTTTGTTCTTTATCTCTGAAGAAAAGCTGTCATAGTAATAAAAAATAAAGTCTGAAGGGCTGGAGGGGTGTGTGTGTGTGTGTGTGTGTGTGTGTGTGTTGTGTGCATGTGTGTGTCTGTGTGTACTAGAAAACAGATACATAAAAGAGATCTAAATTCTCATGTTAGAAGAAGCCTCAGAAGTCATGTTCAGACAGGAGACCCTGGTGTGTTGACAACATGGTTCACGACAAAACCAAGCACCTGGACTTCAACTTCTAGTTCTAAACTGAAAACAGAATATTAGTGTCCTCAGTTTCCCGAAGGAAGATCTGTTCTCTCTGGGTCACCAGCAATGAATGGGGTGGTGCCTATGTGCACTAGAGAAAATTCTTCCCCAGGGAGCTGACTCAAAGCAAATGCTACCTAGTCTGTAAATACCTTCTAGCCAAAGCCAAAGAGGTGTGTGTAGGTTTCAAGATACTCCTTAATCCAGTCAAGTTCGCACTTAACTTAGTCAGTACAAATGGTTTCCACCTAAACCTGGCATGCTTTCAGGGTCAACATCTCCACCTTGGTCATTGTCAGGTACCCAACAAATAATATCAGAAATATGTGCTTTATCCCACTCTCTCTCTACCCATCTCCTGCCAATCATGGAGTCATTTGATTTAGCCATCTGTACTTCCAGAAAGTTCTTCTCTCCATTCCACAGGTCTTTTTACAACCTGGAGTTCCTTTCTCTTTCCTCATCTTTTTTGTTGATTGATCCGTTTATTTACATCTAAAAACACATCTTGTTTGATGAGGGAAATGCAAATCAAAAGCACAGTAGCTTAATGCCTCATCTCTACTACATGGTACAAGGTCAGTACAAAGCCGGGCAGTGGTAGCACATGACTTTAATCCCAGAGCTCAGGAGGCAGAGGCAGGGAAATCCCTGTGAGTCTGAGGCCAGCCTGGTCTACAGAGAGAGTTCCAGAAAAGCCAGGACTACACCCAGAGAAACTATCTCAAATAAAAAAGTGTAGTACATACATGCTAGTGATGCCATGAAGAAATGAGAGTCCTGTGCAGTACTGGTAGCAAGGTGAATTTGTACACAAGTTATGGTTCAAAAAACTAAAAGTAAACTATCATACTATCATAACAATCCAGCAATTCCGCTACTGGATATAAATACAGAGGAAATGAAATTGAGTCTGTAAAAGAAAGACCAGCTCAGCCATGTTCACTGAAATTTTATTCATGGCAGGCAAAATCTAGAAACAATATAAGTGCCCATTAATAGTTGAATGGATAAAGAAATGTGGTATAATTACACAACTGAATAGTACATTCAGCCATAAAAAGGAAACCCTGCCATTTGCGACAAGATAGATAAACCTGGAGGAATTTGTGTCAGGTAGCATAAGCTTGGTATGGTCACTCGCATATATGGACTCTTAAAATGTTGATTTCATGGAATCAGACAGCAGAATAATGGCTATCAGAAATTGGGTAACTGGTGAGGTGGTTTCTAGAGATATTGATCAAAAGAAAAAATTCCTATTAGGAGGAATAACTTCTGTACATCTATTATACAACGTGAGCTACATTCGGTAGTTAGTAATTACATTGTATTCTTCAAAAATGCTAAGAGAGTGGACGCAAAATATTATTACCACAAAGATAATACCTGTTTAAGATAATGCACACTTTAATTGTCTAGATATAATAATTCTATATGTATACTTATTTCAGAACATCACGTTATATACATTGAATACACATAATTTTATCTATAAATTTTTTAAACAAAATACAATAGAATATAAATTAGAGATGGAAAGAAAACATCTCTAGAAATATCAATAAAAAACTTTTTTGGTCCATTCAAGGCTAGGTTTAGAATACTCTAGAATATTTTTATTACTGCAATTGCCACCATTATGATTAAATATTAATTGCTGTATTATTAGCTATGTAATGACTATCTCTGAAATGCAAATATGAGTCTCCAAAGTACATGAATAAAATATTTTATTTAACACTATAGAAAACACATACGCATACAAAACAAATATTTATTTAATAAATAAATGAAAAAAATAATAAAGTATTATGGTGTTCTTATTCTCACCATATAATTTTGTTAATTTTTTGGTGAGGAGAAGAAGGGCCTTTTGTCATAATAATACAACACTGTCATGAGACAGTGACATTAGCAAGAAAAAGTTCAGTTTGCCTCTGGGCACGAGGGAGTAAAACCTAAAACAGGAGGTAGAGCATTTTAGTAATCTCAAAAATATCCTTAAAGATGTAAAAATGTGAGCTACAAGAAAGAGATTTGTGGGAAAACATGGAAAACTGAGATAAACCCAAAGAGAAAAAAAGAATATTTGACACGATGCCCTAGACTAAGGACAGGGATTATGGTGGGCTACAGATAAGATTGGGTTATTTAAATAATATTTAAATAATAAACTACACAACCCAAGTCTTTCCAAATTTTGTGTGTATTATTCCAGAAGTAAGTATATATACTTCTGGAATATTTTTATAGCCTTCTCAGCCAGGAGAACTTTTAGTCTGGGCCCAGTTTCCCTTTCTCATAACTTCAGAAATACTAAATAATTCATTGTTTCCCACAGATGAACAGCATTTTGCCTCCAAAACTGAATACACTGTGTTTGTGCATCAAAGCCTGCTCTCTCTAAATGTAAACATCACTCAGAGCCTGCTCCAAAGCCGAAGCTCTCCTGAGGATTCCCCCCCAGGTCTTCCAGGCAAAGTCAGCTTCGCTCTGGTTCCGAGACCCCCCACAGTCTTCCACTGTCTCATCACCCTTAACAGAAGGTCAAGCTGATTCTTCTCCCAATGATTCTTGCCAGTTTACTCTAGTTATAAGAGTGGGATCATTTTTCACCTTCTAATTTTGAATTAGCATACAAAGTATTAGACATCATTGTGGCATTTTCAAGCACAATTTGTTTTCCTCGGCCTTCAATTTTCCCACCTCTTTTACCTGGCTTGAGTCCTCCCTCCTCCTCCTCCAGTGTCTCTTCTTTCTCGTGTCACATGTGTCCTTCGTGTGTGTGTGTGTGTGTGTGTGTGTGTGTGTGTGTGTGTGTGTGTGTGTGTGTGTGATTTGCCTACATGCAGGGGAGGCCAGAAGAAGGTGTCCTGGATCTGGAGTTACAGGTGATTGTGAGCTGCCCAAAGTGGTTCCTGTGAATCTCCAAGAGAGCAGCTTTCCTAAACACTGACCAGACTCTGTAGCCCCTGGCTTCACTTTGTAAAGTATTTGATCCACTTTGCATTGACTTCTGCACAGGATGAAGGAAATAACTCTAATTTTGCTCTTCTGCGGGGAGATACCCAGTTTTGCCGGCACCACTTGTTAATGAGGTGGTCTACTGCTTACTTTTTACACCTTTGGCAGAATAAAGTAGCTGTGGCTTACTTCTGAGATCTCTATTTTATTCTATTGGTCTATCTGTCCTTGTTATACCTGTATGAAGCTGCCTTTGTCACTATAGTTCTGTAGTGTAATTTGGGATCAGTTATTCTGATGCCTCCAACTATGCTCTTTACCCTTAAAATTAATTTGTCTATCGATGGTCTTTGTGTGTGTATGTGGGCATGCGTGCGTGTGCGTGTATGTGTATTACAGAAATTAGAAAGAGGACACTAAAGTAAGAATGAAAGATCTGGGGGGATAGTATAATGCATGTGGCAGAAGAGCAGAACTGGGGTACTGGAGGATGAAGAACAGGACCTCCATGCAGTGGACTAGGAGATAGGAATCAACCAGAACAAAGTACATAAAGATGCCATTTACTGTATGAAGATACCGCTGCTTTATATGTTAACTTAAAACTAATTTTAAAAAAAATTATAATAAAAATCATTGCTTTGTATGTTAAATTGATTTAAAAATAAGTTTTAAATAGAACACGTTTGGGCGATTAATTATGGAGCCATTCTAGTTGTAGATATCGAAGAGACTCATCTGAAAAGACAGTTTCTATTGGACGCTTCCCTGATTCTCCGGGGTGCAGCTCCATGGAATATAAAATCACCCTGATTAACAGAATTGAATCAACCTGAATTTTAATATTTATATTTTGTGAAATCAAAATATAATTCCATCATCTTTCCTCTTCTTGCCTCCAACCCTTCCCATGCACCAGCACTCACCCTTTGCTCTCGCTCCAAATTCACGGCCTCTTTTTACTTAGTGATTGTTACAGGCACACCTAAATGTATAAATACAATCTATTCAACCTATATAATCTTATATCTATGCATGATTTCAGTGCTAACCACTTGATACCAAATGCCCATTTGGGGGCTATTCCCCAGGAAAGACTATTTCTCCTGATCTCAGTATTATTTAGTTGCCTAGGGTTGAGGCCCTGTGACATTTCCTCCTTCCATGTTAGCATCTCCATTCTTGGAACTGTCTTCTTTTTTAAGATGTACTGACTTATTTAATGTATTTACTTATTTGTATTCATGATTTTCTTAATGTGTTTATGTGCAGTGCAAACATGCAGGAGCCCAAGGAATCCAGACGAGGGCATTCGATCCCCTAGAACTAGGATTACAGTGGCTTATGTGCCACCAGGTAGGATCTGGAATATAAACTTGGATCCTCTGCAAGACTAATGAGTACTTTTAAGAGTTGAACAATCTCTGAAGCCCCTAAATTTAGTTCTTATTTTTTAATTAAAAGGGGTTTTTTGCATTTTATGTACCAATTACAGTTCCCCTTCCTTTCCCTCAATGTAGGTGATTGCAATAAAATAGTCCCACACTAGCTCAGAATGGAATATAATAAAGTGTTCTTTATATAGGGGTAAACTCACAGATCACAGTCCTCTGCATGAGCGGGGAACAGGAACGGAATCCAGCAGCCAAGGGGGTGTTTACGTTTCTACATCTGTTTATATAGTTCCCAAGGCATGCCCAAAATGAATCAGCATCTCAAAGGAGTTTCCATAGCACCTCCCCCTTTCATCTAAATAAGAGCATTTTACAATACAGAACCATATACAATAAGAACAGATATTAAGAATAAAAATTACAATTACAACCAGCATAAACAATATCAAGCAAGAATCATATGTTAAATATTTTCATAGATATTTTATCCTAAGGAGTCTAAGTCTTGTATCAGAAATGGCTTAGCTAAGTCACAAAAGGAAAGTAACTATTACTATCTAGCCCTTAACCCCATCAAAGACCTGAGAAGGGAAATAATATTACTTGAATAAACAGGAAGTGCAATTAGGCAACTTCCAAAATGTGCAGTGACAGAGACAACTGGCTACTTGGATAATCACCAAAGTCTCACTGGTAACATTGGAGCAGCCAACTTTAGCTAAGGCCTAGAGTAACTGGCAACCCATTTTTAGGGGTAGGAAAAATTTAAAACCATTTTATTCTGTCTTGGCAAGGTTTTTGGTTTGGTTTGGTTTGGTTTTTGTTTTTTGTTATTTTTTGTATCTTGTTTATCCAGTCCGGACACTGTGCATTTTGTCAGTGGTCCAGTCACCACAATTCATGCAATGACAATCCACCTGGTTTGTACTTCCAACTCTTTGCTTTCATTCTTCTACGATTCCATTTGTTCAAACATCTACGCACCTGCTGAGCTACCAATTACCTTTGAGATGCACTTGGACTCCAGAGACT
Organism: Microtus ochrogaster; assembly: GCF_000317375.1. Taxonomy (NCBI): domain Eukaryota; kingdom Metazoa; phylum Chordata; class Mammalia; order Rodentia; family Cricetidae; genus Microtus; species Microtus ochrogaster. The sequence goes on from NC_022023.1 coordinate 5,914,564, forward strand.
GGCATCAGCAACATATTGGCTTTCTACCATGGTCTTTCAAGTTAAAAATCAATATAAACAGTTATCAACATATAAGAATGCCCTCTCAGGGATTTAAGGCTCCAGTGGACAAGTTGTAGCACACCATTAGATAATACAGTTTGAGAAGAGATGAGTGGAAATTGGCAAGAAAAGTTATTCCACTTTATCTACATGACCTCTGTTCTAAGACAGACTAGTTCACTGCCAATACAGGTCTCTCAATCTGTGAGTTTTCTTATAGGGAAAGAAAATAGCTTAGTGTATGAGTGTTTAACTCTCCCATACAGAAGAGGCAACACCAGGGGACTCCATTCTTCTTTATTCCAGGGAGAATGATCACAGCTGAGCGACTGGAAAGGCTAGAAACACGGAAGAGAGGATGTACAGAACATACTAACCACGCCATAGACCCCATCGGGAATCTCAGCTCATGCGTTTTGGAACAGATTTTCTACAAAATCTCCACCTGTCTCTGGACACTCCAAAGCTCCACCCACCCCTCTTTCTTCGTGACTGTGCCTCTGACCAACTGTATTTCACAGTCAACACTCACTCACTGGAATTTAAGTCCCTTGGTAACAAAGACTGGAACTCGCTGTTGACGTAACTCGATGGTAGAATGTTACCGAGAAAGCAAAAGACCAAGGGTTTGATCCCCAGCAAGAAAGAAAAAAGGAAGAAAGGGAAAATAAAGAAAGGAAGGAAGGAAGGAGGGAGGGAGGAAAGAATTAAAGAAGAAAGGAAGGAAGGTAATTTCTGTATTGAAGTACAAGATAAAATATTTATCAGAAACAGCCAGTACAGACTGACTCCTATTTCCAGGTTAAATAGCTTAGTGTGTGAGTGCCTAGCTCCTTTAAACAGGCAAAATTTAGAACTCCCCATAATGACATCAAGTTTTGATATTACACGCCGGATCTGATTGGTGTGCCAGCTTGAAAGGATTCTACAGCTGGATCCATGCTCAGCAAAAACCTAAGTCATGGTGGATTTTCTGTATCTGAGAAGCCAGAGAGGAACTAAGGAAACGTGTGCTTGCTCTTTCCAGTCTTAACGCTGCATTCTCTCCTGTTACAGCAGTGGGAAATTATCTGCATGCCCCCACCAAGATTACACGTGTACACACGCATGCGCCTATGTATAAACGTGGAAACAGAGAGAGAATGAACAGTTTTCCCACACCCTCAAATCAAAGCTCAGTAATGTTACAAATAGCACTCAGCACCTCTCAAGAATGAGGGAAGTGATTTTTTTTCCCAATTTTATTCATTGTACACCCCGCTAGGTTACAGATGCTACACTATAAATCGTTCGGTAAATGCTTTATACATGAAGGATGACGTCAGCATTGTGCTGTTCTTTTGCTATTTTGCATGTGATGTCTAAATTGAGATGCTTTTGGTAATTTGGGAGGCTCTAGAAAAATAAGCATCATTTATCATACTGGCTGGGGGAAAACAAGTACCCACAAAAAGACAAAATGATACAGAGAATGCTGATAACACTTTCCTTCCTTTGTCCATGTTTTCTCCCTAAATTGGAAAACCATTCCATTTCACCTTCATGGAGAAAGCTCAAATCCACCCCCTTGCATGAGAGAATCCTTCTTCATTTTCAAGCAGAGTATTCTATGTCCCCGTGGCTTGGTGAGAACTCGCGAACTTCACAAGGAGCTCATGTTTCCAGCCCCAAGTCAGATAAAATCTGTTTAAATGGAGGCAATTCTTCTTTAAAATGGTTCCTTTTCTTCCTTTCAAAGGTACAAGATGCATTAGATACATTCCCGAACATGATTAGGACAAAAGAAAGCCAACTAAAAGCTTTCACAAGAAGACTTTTCATCACATCATGGCAGAGAATAAGATCACTCCTTGCTAGTTCTCAGACAGACAGCCCTTTTTCTGCCTCCTGGGTTCTGTAACTTTCAGTTCCCCCTGTTGTTATAAACCATGGCTCAGCAAGTTAGCCACAGGAGAAAAATGACTTTTTCAGAGGAGACACTGAAGCTGCCCTTGAGAAGACGATGCTTTCCGTTCATGAAGGTCAGCCCACTGAGGGCAAAGTCGTAAGGCTGTCTGCTCAAACAAGGCATTCTTTGCAAGCATGCAAGCATGCACCTGTCACCTGCGTGTGAACTGTGCATTAGAAGTACTGCATCCAATCGGACTCCATTACTGAGCAGGAAAGAGGAGCTATGGTCTAATTAGAGCCTGGCCAATCAGTGAAGAGTTCTCACGGTTCTCAAACTCCCATTAGAAGATGGGACCTGGCACTATCCAAAAGAAGAATGAGAAATGCTATCTTATTCAGAGAAAAAATGTGTGCCTTAATTTCTTGAGTGACTTAATTTCTTCACTATTATTCTGACATCTTTACCTCGCTAGAGTACCCAACTCATTGCAGTACAAAATAAAAAGCAGAGGTTTTTTGTTTGCTTGCTTGTTTTCGTCCGGAAGGAGTTGTTCAAGTATTGAAGGGCTCTCTCACACTCTCTCGCTCCCCTACCATCATCTAATGACCTGGTCATAAGACATGCTTGACCTTAATGCAATCAAAAAAGAATATTCGTACAAGCCTTAAATTTTACAATGAGTTTTCAGGAGAAGTGTGTGATTTCATGGACTGAGACACAGCATCAGGAACCTATAGGTATTTATGGATCCATTGTCTCTACTCATCTAGAATATACCTGGGTTGAAGCTAAACAGGTGTTTATGAGTTGAGAAGTTCATTCACTACTGGCCACGGAAGTTGCTTAATGTTAGAGGCTTAAGCGTTTACTCTCTTCGCAGTCCAAGCAGCTAGGTGAGAAATAACACCTAAGCAAACTTTCCAGAGCATGGCCACATAAAGCCTAAGTATACATACGTGGCAGTGAGGAAGACTCAAATGATCAACAGACTTGCCCACTCTAATGGCACAGATGTGGGTGCTGCATGCGAACACCAAAACCAAGTTGAAAAAGAGTTTGTGTTTAGTCCAGGGATGCTCAACACTCCAGCAAAGGGAACGCTTGTGACTTCACACCAGAGAGGGACTAAGACTGACAACTGAACACCTCACTTCCTGAATTCTAGCTGTACCAGAGAAGTACAGAGTCCTTAATCCCCTCTCGCTGGTGGACCTATTCACGCCACCTGATGAGCCTGTGAAAATGATACCATCAGGGGCTAGGAAAATGGACCACTGGTTAAGAGCACTTTCTGATCTCACAGGGAACCCAAATTCGGTCCAGCATTCACATGGCAAATTGCAAGTACCTGCAATTCCACTTCCACATCAGGGATCTGATTGTCATCTTCTGACCTCCATGGACGGTGCATGCACACAGTGCACACACATACATGCAGGCAAACATTCATACACATAAAAGTAAATCAATAAGCTGCAGGGCCTCTACTCCCTGCATACTGCATCTTTCTTCCTATCTCACCCACCATTCATCCAGAACCCTCCCCACTTTGGCCT
>NC_022023.1:5923946-5924953 GCF_000317375.1 Microtus ochrogaster
GCGGGGAGGGGGAGAAAGGTGGGAGGAGGGGGAGAAGGGTGGGAGGAGGGGGAGGGAAATGGGAGGCTGGGAGGAGACGGAAACTTGTTTTTTTTCCTTTTCTCAATAAAAAAAAACTGGAAAAAAGAATTAAAAAAAAGTAAATCAATAATAGTATCATAAATGGATTTAAGGGTGTACTTAGAATTATGCCGTATTCATAAGTATTCACTGAGTTCCTCCAACTGTAAGACATTCTGCTAATCTCTCAAGTTCTAGAGACATTATCCTCCTCGAAAGATCGCACAGGTTAATTGAAAACACAGAAAACAAAGAAATGCTTAAGATGGGAATGCAATCTTAGGGTATGTAGAGCGTTAGTAATTGCCAGCATTCTCTAACCCAGGGTGCAGATTTAAAGCAACTGTCATGAATGAATTAGTTCAAAGATTCTCTCTTCTATGTGAATGTTACATTTGAGTGTGTTACCTGGGTAATAAGCCACATGCATGAATTAGAGAAAAGTGTGGGGAATTCTTGGCAGAAATTATTAGCATGAGAAAGGGCAAAGATGAGAAAAAGACACTGTGAATGGCAATCAGTTCCGTGTTATTGAAAAACAATGTATAGATGTATAAAAAGAAAGGGAAGGACATAAGATGAGGGAGGAAGTTGTATGTCAGCACACAGAGGGTTTTACGTGCCCTTGTTAGTGATACTGAACATCACTTTATGGGAAATGGAGAAAAATGATCCCTAATGCCTAGTATAGTACTCAGGCATTTGAATAAAACAATGTGTACTCTTACCTCTTTAGACCCACACCACACCACATAGTATATTACTTCAGAAAATTAATGGACTTTTCTAACTCATTTTCCCATTCCTAGAGTTGGAATCATAGTATCTTTTTTTTGCATTTTTTTGGTTTTTATTTATTTATTTATTGAGGATTTCTGCCTCCTCCCCACCACCGCCTCCCATTTCCCTCCCCCTCCCCCGATCAAGTCCCTCTCCTTCATCAGCTT
>NC_022023.1:5925658-5932118 GCF_000317375.1 Microtus ochrogaster
AGTACGTGCAGTAGGATCAGAAACCCATTGCCCTTGTTCTTGAGTTCTCAGTAGTCCTCATTGTCCGCTATGTTCAGAGAGTCCAGTTTTATCCCAGGCTTTTTCATACCCAGGCCCAGCTGGCCTTGGTGAGTTCCCAATAGAACATCCCCATTGTCTCAGTGTGTGGGTGCACCCCTTGCGGTTCTGAGTTCCTTGCTCGTGCGAGAGGGAGGATAAAGCAGTGTACCCAATAATTGTTGCATGTACATGCTGGCTAGTTTTATATAAACTAGACACAGGCTAGAGTCAGTGAGGAAATTGGGGTCTCAACTGAGAAAATGCCCCCAACCAGACTGGCCTGTAGGAAAGCCTCCAGTATATTTTCATGACTGATAATTGATGTGGGAAGTCCAGGTCACTGCAAGCAATCCCACCCCTGGGCTGCTGATCCTAGATGCTGTAAGTAAGCATGCTGAAGAAGCCATTAGAAGCAAGCCAGTCAGAAACATTCCTTCATAGCCTCTGCATCAGCTCCTGCTTCCAGGTGTCTCTTTTGAGTTCCTGCCTTGACTTTCTATGACCATGAACTGTGATGTGAAAGTGTAAGCCAAACCAACCTCTTCCTCCCCAAGTTGTTTATGGTCCTGGTGCTTTATCACAACAACAAAACCCTACCTGAGACAATATAAGAACTGACTGAATGAGAGACTTTATTTGATTGTAGAATCCATGGAAAGAAAAGGGCATCACGGCCACAAAGACAGGGTCATCTAGATCATCTCTGATTCCTTACCCTTTCTCCATGTCTCCCATCACTATATCACAGCTGCCAATTCTTTAGCAGCCTTAATTATAGGTATGGCCATTTGTCTTCAAATATCACAGCTCTGTGAAATCTGTGCATTGATAAATACAGCTCAGAAGCAGTTTGCCACACTGGCAGAGAGTTAATTGCTTCTCTGGTTAAATCGAATGTGGTCACTGTTTACCTTTAGGGGGACTGAAGTCTCGAGGTCCCCAACTGTCTAGAGGCTTCCTGTAAAGTCATAATTAAGGTACCATAGTTTGAGGACTTGGAGTCATGCCCCAAAATACCCACACTTTGATTAGCTCTCTGTGTCCAGAGAGTAGCAAATCAAATTTCTAAGGTGAGACAGAAAATCAATTCTACATTTCAAAGGAGACATTTTCTTTGTGTCAACCATCATTCCTTTATCTATTTCTCTTTTCAGAAAGCACTTTTGGGATTTGATATATTTGTCAGATATTTGGTCAGAAGAGGAACGGAATGAAAGGAAATAGAAGGGGAAAAGAAATAGCATCGACTCTCAAGAATAACAGAAGAAGCAGATAGCTTAAAAGATTCAAAACATGTATATAAGAGCATTATGACAAAAATATGATTCTGTACATGAGGTCTCAATGAACGGTGGATTAATTCAGCTACAAGACAAAGTCAGGAGAAGCTTCTTCAAACAGAAACATGCCAAACTCAAGTCATTTGGGGGGAAAGGCAACTTGTCTGCTAGCATATATATAGGTTACTTCTGACAACTAACACTGCCTTAAACAGTTGTAATTAATAAGTAAATAAACACCAATAAATTAGCTCATGCTAATCATCTATCAACCTTGGGTTTAAAAAAAATAGTCTTCCCTCATGGAAGACTTCTCACCGAGGAAGTAAAATTGCGTGAGTGGTTTACAAAGACTTCTGTTTTTTTTTCTTACCTATGGCAATGAGGAAGTCGTTTCCAGGCAATCGATCCATAGCAACAACTGGGCAATATTCACCTCCTTCATCTTATCTCCACTCAAATTAATATATTGCTTGATTTCCTCCGCTAAGAAAGCAAATCTCATGTCCAAGCTTCCATGATCCAACATTAAATCACAAATTATATGACATAAATGTCTAAATGACATAATATTAAGAAAAGATAATAGTTTGCGAGTTACAAGACAAATTTTTACCTTCCTGTCTTTTTGCATACCATTTAAGCAGCCTAAACATGAGTTTCCTCCTATGTGAAATGAAGTGATAATATGTGCCTTATTTATTTCATTATTACTGTTTTAAAGCCAATACAAACATATCTGAAATATAGTAGGCATTTAACAAATGATATTTAAATCCAAAGTTAAGTAAATATTCTCTGTTGACAAAGGATGAAATGGTTTCTCTGACAACAGGATGCATTTTAATCCTTCCAACATGTTACACTGCTATGACTTAACATAGAAAAATGTTTTCTAATCCCTTTGCAATCTGCATGCATTCCAAAGTCTGGCGGTGGGTTATTTTGTCAAAGATACAGTTATCTGAATTACTTCAACACCTTGGACATTGCTCACAGATTATTTCTTCCTTAAATTGTTAAACCCCATGGGTAATCAACTCCCAGACTCATAAATACTTGATTTAACAACAAAAAAAACTGCTATGTCTTTTGGAAAGCAGTGTTTCTTCCAACTTATCTCTATCCTCCCTCATTATCTCTTAGCACAGAGGGATCTCAGCCCCTCATATTTCTGCTATCACACAAGAGATGTCTTTTATGAGTTGACATCTAGGTATCCATCTCCTGACATCTGATATGATCTTGGGTTGGTAAACAATACAACGAGATTCATTAAAAGTTTCTGACTAACATACACTCCAAGAAAACTTCCTCTACTTTTCTGTTAAGTTTTATTTCCTGGGTTCTTTTGTCCTGAGTATTTCAATGTGATGAAGTTGCTTTTGTTCTGAATAAAAGCAAACTAAAATCATGGGAACTCTACAGATCATAGGGGTGACTGTTAATATAATATTGAGGAATAGATCAGAAGTCTTCAAAACAAACAAATTGTCCCAATATAGAATACAATAGTTATTTAAAATTGAATCTGAACATGGATTTTGACATTGGACTCAGTTCGATCTCAGAATCTCTACAATATAGTGAATTGCAATTGTGTGTTATGAATATATTTTATTACCATTGGCTAACAAAGAACCAGTTTCAGCCTATGGCAGGGCAGAATATATCCAAGTTGGAAATTCACACCGAAATATAGATAGAAAGTAGGCAGAGTCAGGGACACACCATTAGCTGCTGAAGGAGAAGGACGCAGCTCATTTAAAAATGTAATGTACAGTTAAGAAATACAGATTGATAGTCATCTATAATAATCCAACTTTTAATTATATTACTTAGGTTTTCTAGATCAAGAGATATATTTCAGTTAGATAATCATCAACACTTCAAAGACCTACAGAATATAGTATTTAATGTTTTTCCAATTTTTTCCTTATTGTCCTTTGAGTACCTTGTCTTTTGTAACAACATACTCAGTAAATCAACTTCAGGGAGAAAGGCTTTATTTGTTTACAGGTTCACAGATTTGAGCCATGATCATCAGCTGGAGCAATGGCTTTTCATGCCTGCAGGAACATCATGGAAAAAGAGCATCGTGCTAATCTCATGACTAGATACCACTACTAACTTTGAGCTATTTTCTCTTAATTTTAACCAATAATGAATCTGTCAATGAATTAAGCCATTCGTGTATTAGCTTCATCATGTATTAACTGTTAAGTCCATCAGATGCAACCAAGCACTTAAAACCTGAGACTTTAGTGGGAAGGACATATGATACCCAATCTACAGCATTTTCTTTCTAAATAATAACAAATACAACCTAAACTGAACAGGAAACCATGAGATCAAGCTCCAAATTTCTGGTTTGCCTTGTTCAGAAAGTCTGCGAACATTGCAAATGAAGATAGCTGGCCTGAGGCCAATCGATCCCAGTAATTAGATCATTCCAAATCTGAAACCACTCTCATAAATTCATTTCCAAATCTGGACAGTTGTCCAGGGATAGCACGTCCTCATAATCTCCCACAGGCACATGAATTTTAAAAGCAGAGAAAACCATGTCTAAGTTCTTCATCTTACAAATGAGATCCATGAGACTTCAGAGGGGACTGCCCCTTAATGAAATTAGAATCCCTGCTCCAGGAGACTGTCTGGTGATTTTTCTATAGTACATTATTTCATCGAGGTACAAGATTGTTGAAAAAAGACACCAAACTTGGCATTAAAACTTGTATTTGAGTCCTGGTTACTGTATTTTTCAATCCCTATTTTTATCACGTGTGAAACAATGCATGGAATATTTGTATGGAAGCACAAGTAAGTAAAACTTGCACATAGTGAACCCAATGATAAATGCGTTCAAATCTCACCCCTCAGGAGAGTGAATTCAATTTGTTTAAAATGACTCATGTGAATATATTATATAAAATGAGTGTTATGGAAATAGAATTATTTTGTCTTTCGCTATCAAAATAAAGACCTTTTCAGATAAGCTTGCAATGGATGAGAGACATTATCACTTTCCATCTTGTGGACAATTTGTGGCAATATTTATGTTCTTAAACTCCAAGTTACCTCTGCATCCAGAACGAAAGTCCTGGATATACACATTCATCGGGGCTTGAAAACAAATCTATTCTACCTAGACGATCAGCAAGTGCACTGTGTATATAGTAAATATACCGAAATAAATAGCCTACATGACAGCTATTACCTGTGAGTGTATTCAACTGAACCAGCCTGGCTCCAGAAAATGTCCTAGAAATTTGAAGGCTTCCTAAAATACTGCTAAGTATTTCACAGAAATCAAACTAAACTACATTGATTCTATGGTAAAGTCATACTCCCGTGATGTTTCTGAAAAACAATTATGAAAATATTTACTAACCTATCATGGGATAGTGAATTAGGTAGAAAGAGTAAATAAACACTCTTGATGGCTGACCCTGATAGATATCTGATAGGCTTGACTTTGCTTAAATTTTTATTGAACCCTATTATTATTCTCATTTCAGAGAAGACATAAAATAGCCTCTCAGTCACTGCTTATAGACTTTAGAGTCAAGTTCAAGTTTATCTTACTATTGCATATAGTCACCCCATTAGAAAACACACAATTTGGCAGACACTATAGGAAGATTCTTACTTCCTATATGAGTCCAGTCTTACACCCAATGTGCAGATACAAACCCTCAGAAGAGCTTCTAGGAATTCAGGAGTCAATTTGGGGTAATTAAATTGTTTTTCTTCTTCTACACTAAAAAGTTAATCACACCTGTATGTTTAAAGAACAGTTTTTAAAAATAAATTTACAAATACCATTTTAAAATACAATTTTTATGAGCCCTTTGTGTATCACAACAAATTCTGTCCAAGACAATATAAACCAGAATTCAAATAACTAGATAGTAACAATTGAGAATTTTTAGTATGTTATAACAAAACATCATAGACTGGATAGCTTACATAGAACAAAAGCATTTGTCAGATTGGGGGACAGAGAAGCCCAAAACCAAGACACTGACAATATCCAATGAGAGTTGTCTTCTCTTTCATGGATAGTATTACCCTCTCATCCCATGTGGTAGAAGAAGCTAGCTTGCTCTCTGGGGTTTCTTTCATGAGGATGCTGTATTACCTGTCTGTTGCTTTGACAGAATACCCTGACAAAAAGCAACTTTAAAAAGTTATGTTTTATCTTCCGGTTCCAGAGGGGTACAGTCTATCATGGAAGGTATGAGGAGAGGTCATGAAGGTCAGGAATGTGCTAGTTACACTTTTCTTCATCCATGTACACGAAGCAGAGACAGAGCAAGAACAAGAAGAATAACCAGGCTATAAACTCTCAAAAGCTGAACCCAGTGACATACCTCCTCTATCAGGCTCCACCTTCTAAAGGTTCCATAACCTTCTAAGACAGCACCATCCACTGAGGGCCCAGTGTACAACTACACGAGTGTATGTGAAACATTTTTCATTCAAATCAGTATAGACACTAATTGAATTCATGAGGGCTCCTCATGCACAGTCTAATTACCCCCCAAAAGTCCCGAAGCCTGATGCCAGCACCTTGGAATTAGGATTTGAATATATGAAATGTATGAAACTCTTACTTATTGAGCAAAAATAAACATTTCAAATGCATCAAACCCAGAATGGAACCCTCACAGAAGCCAATATCACGACGAGATGAGAAGAAAGAAACAGCTGGTCGGTGGTGGCGCACGCCTTTAATCCCACCACTTGGGAGGCAGAGGCAGGTGTATCTCTGTGAGTTTAAGGCCAGTCTGATCTATAAAGCTAGTTACAAGACAATTAGGGCTACACAGAGAAACCCTATCTCAAGAAAAAGTGAAAATAGAATCAATAAAGAAAACTAAGCAAATTTTGGAAATAAAAACTTTAGGAAATTGAACTGGAACCTCAGATGCAGGCCTTACCTCCAGAATACAACAGATAAAAAAAAAAGAATCTCAAGCACGGATGACAAGGTAGAAGAAATGGATACCTTGGTCAAAAAAAATGTTAAATCTTAGAAGAAGAAGAAGAAGAAGAAGAAGAAGAAGAAGAAGAAGAAGAAGAAGAAGAAGAAGAAGAAGAAGAAGAAGAAGAAG
>NC_022023.1:5932311-5943022 GCF_000317375.1 Microtus ochrogaster
AAAGGAAAGGAAAGGAAAGGAAAGGAAAGGAAAGGAAAGGAAAGGAAAGGAAAGGAAAGGAAAGGAAAGGAAAGGAAAGGAAAAAAGAAAATCCAGGAAATCAGGGACAATAATGAAAACAAAAATGTACAAACAATTAGAAGAGAAGAAGGAGAAGACACCCAGGTCAAAGGCACAGAAAATATTTTCAACAAAATCATAGAAGAAAATTTCCCTAACCTAAAAAGAGAGATGCCTATTGTCTTAGTTAGGGTTTCTATTGCTGCAATAAACATCATGACTACAAAGGAAGTTGAGGGAAATAGGGGTTTGTTTGGCTCATATTTCTACATCATGGTTTATCATCAAAGGAAGTCTAGAACCACCAGCCCAGAGATGGCACCACACACAATGGGCTATGCCCTCCCCCATTCAGTCACTAATTTAAAAAAAATGCCTTATAGCCAGATCTTAAGGGTACATTTTCTCAAATTTCTCATTCTCTCCTTTTCAGTGACTTTAGTTTAATTCAAGTTGACATTAAAAAAAAAACTATCCAGCATACCTGCAAAGCCACAAGGAGTATACAGTATGCCAAACAGGCTACAGAAGAAAAGAGAATTCCCTGAACAGCTAATAACCCAAACACTAAAAAAAGGAAAAAAGAAAGAATATTTAAAGCTGCAAGGGAAAAAAGGCGAGGAATGTACAAAGGTAGACCTATTACACTTACACCTGACCCAGTGGAGACCCTAAAAGCTGGAAGAGCCAGGACATGTGTCCTGTAGACCGCAGATGCCAACACAGAATACTACACTCAGAAAAACTTCAATCACAATAAATGGAGACAATGAGACATTCCACTGTAAAACCAAATTTAAGCAGAATCTATCTACAAATCCAGCCCTACCAAAGATGCTAAAAGGAAAACTTCAACCTGAAGAAAGTAACCACGTCAAGAAAACACAAGGAATAAATAATACCAGACCAGCAAATAAAAATAAGGGGCAAAACATACCACCACCACAAGAAAATAACATGAATCAGCAAACACTGCTCATTGACATCTCAGCACCAGTGGACTATCCTTCTCCTGCATCCAAGAAACACATCTCAACATCCAAGATAGACGTCGCCTCAGAGAAAAGGGGTTGGAAAACATATTTCAAGCAAGTGGACCTAAGAAGCAAGCAGGTGTAGCCATTTTAATATCTGACAAAATAGAATTCAAACCAGGACTAATCAGAAGAGATAGGGAAGGAAACTGCATACTCATCAAAGGAAAATACACCAACAGGACACAGAATTTTTTTTTAATTTATTTATTTAATTAAGGATTTCTGCCTCCTCCCCGCCACCGCCTCCCATTTCCCTCCCCCTCCCCCGATCAAGTCCCTCTCCCTCATCAGCTTGAAGAGCAATCAGGGTTCCCAAATCTATGCACCAAACACAAGGGCACTCAAGTCCATAAAAGAAACATTGCTGTGGCTTAAATCACATGTTGCACCTTACACAATCAATGATAACAGGAGACTTCAATACCCCATTCTCACCAAGAGACATCTCATCCAGACAAAAACTAAACAGAGAAATGTTGGAGCCAACAGATGCTATAAAACAAATGACCCTAATAGACATTTGTAGAACGTTTCACCCAAACATAAAAGCATATCCCTTCTTCTCAGAACCCCATGGAACTTTTCTCCAAAATTATCTACATACTCAGACACAAACCAACTCTCCCAAGATACAAGAAAACTGAACTAAATGTGTGCATTCTATCAGATCACCATGGAGTAAAGCTGGACTTCAACAACAGAAACCATGGAAACTGAACAACTCTCTACCTACCCTGTGAAACATGCATCAAGAAAGAAGTTAAAGACTTTCTAGAATTCAGTGAAAATGAAAACACAGTATACTCAAACTGATGGGCCACACTGAAGGTGGTTCTAAGAGGGAAGTTCATTGCACTAAGTTCCTACATTTAAAATATGGGAATATCTCATACTAGGAACTTAACAGCACACCTGAAATCTCTAGAACAAACAGAAGAAATCACACTCAAAAGGAGTAGACAACAAGAAATACTAAAATTTGGGTCTAAAATCAATAAAACAGAAATAAAAATTACAAAGAATCAATGAAACAGAGTTGGTTCTTTGAGAAAAATCAGTAAAATTGACAAATTCGTGTCTAAATTAAATAAAAAGTAGAGAAAAAGGATTCAAATTGGCAAAATTAGAAATGAAAAGGGGAGACATGGCAACAGACACCAAGGAAATCCAGAGTATCCTAAGGACATGCTCTAAAAACCTGTACTCCAGGAAATTGGAAAATCTAGAAGAAATGGATAGTATTCTCCAGACATACCATCTACCAAGGTTAAATTAAGATTAGATATGTGTTTCAACAGCCCTTTAACTCCTAGTGAAACAGAGCAGTAACTAAAACTCTTCCAGTTAAATAAAGCCTGAGGCTTACCATCTTTGCAAGTTCTTTGTCTCAGACACAGCTTGTTATTCTTTAATTTTATCTTTGTTTATTTTTACACTACAGGTTTATGTTATGGTTTTTGGTTTTATGTTTTTATGGGATTTCTGAGTGAGCAAACCAGTAATCTGTGTCCATATCTGTCTCTTGTGCCTTTTCTTGGATTCTTTTCCTTCTCTTTGTTCTGTCTTATTGCTATGTGTTGGTTTTGTTGTACACTATTTTATTTAATTTTATCTTATTATTATCCCTTCAGTACCTGTTTTATTTTCCAATGAGAAACAGAAAGGAGTTGGTTTAGATGGGAGGTGACATGAGGGGACCTGGGAGGAGTCGGGAGAAGGGGAACCATAATCAGGATACAATGTACGCAAAAAAAAATCATTTTCAATAAGAGAAAAAATATATAAAAAGAAAAGAGCACTGAATTGCTCTAAACTGTGTTTTTTTTATCCAAACAACAGAAAAGAAATTTACAATCTCCTTGGAGTACACATGATTCTTTTTAATCCACTGTGTGGAACTTCTTATGCTTGATCTTTGTCATTCAACTCAATGTCCCTGCATTGACAGATCTGCTTTCATCCATTGTAATGCAGATAAACGAGACAAGAGTTAAACTATTGACACTATCCTGACACCTGTGCACATCAGCACTTCGGTGATTTGATTAACATGTGAGCTGGCTTTGAGAAAACTAAGAGCGTGCTATTTAAAAAAAAGTGATTGCCTCTTCTTTGTGATTTCTACAGAAATACAGAACACAGGGCTCAGAATTGAAAGGTCAAGAATCTGTTCACCCCAAATTCTATATCACACTAGCTATATGAATCATTTAGTCCCTGTGAACTTGGTTGTTCTCCACGGATGAAGTGGAAAGGTCAGACTCGCATGCCTCATACAGCGAGGGCATGGAGTTTCTGAGAAGCAAGGATGTGCCTTGCAGTGTAGACTGGGGTACCCGAGCCAGGAATAGCTTATCAGGTTTTTAAAAATAATTTTAAAAAACTCTTACTTACTCAACATTGCCTATATACCAAGCACTGTACTTAACATTTTACATGTATCAGTCAGCTCCCTAAAAACTACATCTAGGGCACACACTGTTACAAATGCTGGGGCATGCTCAGTCTAGAGAATGCATAAGAGGCAAAATAATTATCTGACCTGGGGGGGGGGTAATATTACTGAGGACCAAGAGAGACAAGAATCATAAATCATAAAATTTGCTGTTACATATTTTAATATGAAATAGAGATACCCTTTCCAGGCTCATGCTTTGACTACATGTGGTATTATTTTGAGAGACTGTGAGACATTTAGTAGGTAAGGCCTCCGTGATGGATGGTCATAGGTTCCAGCCTCTGATTAAGGCCGAGAGAAGCATTTGTCCATGGGCATAAACAAAAATATTTGGAAGATAGTTTGTGTGTGTGTGTCAATTTAGCTGAACAAGAGCACTTGGCTCCCCCCACAGCTGATGACATCCCTCAGGGTAGATTTTTGACCAGGTTTATAATACCAGGCATAGATTTTTTTCCTGTGGATTAGGCCGCAGATCTGATCCAACCTGACACCGTGTTATACCCAACGGCTAGCCTTCCACCAGAGCCATAATGGTCTTTGTCCCCTGTACTGCCACTAGGGTCTTAGTGACATCCAGGTCTAAGCTGCTGCTGAGGGCCATTTCTGGGTCCATGATCCTACTGCAACTCGAGTCTGTGATGGTGTCTGTGGCCCATGTTAGCACAGGGGTCATTGGAACCATGCTGTGCTAAGCCAGTCTTGCCCTTTGCCAATCCTGGGATAGCTGGCCCTGCCCCTGGCTCAACATTACAGTGACGGGAGAGCTGGCCCCATCCCTCAAAGAAGACCTGACTCCTTTCACTAGGGAAAGACAGCCCACCCCTCCCCACAGACGTGTACCTCACCTGGGCAGCACACTAGACCTGACCCTGTGGTAGGGTGTGCAGGCAAGCCCCAGGAATCTGGGAGTGTGAATACAGGAGAGCCAACCCTGCCCCTCCTCATCTGCCATGTGGTGGCAAGGGTGAGAGAAAGATGCCGTCCCCCCTCACCCACTGCTACCTGTAGCAAGTGAAAGAGCTGGCCCTGGGGTCATGAGAGTTAGAGAACTAGCCCTGCCCCTCACCAGCTGCAGCACACAGGACAGCAGGCCCTGAGTCCCACATGGACAGCACACTAGAGCTGACCCTGTTGTTGAGGGCACAGGTGAGCCAGTCCAGAGGGCGTGAAAACAGGAGAACTGACCCCCTCCCCAGATCCCCCCTATAGCAATCAGGGAAGAGGGCCTACCCCTCACCTGGGCAAAATAGTAGAGCTGGCCCTGGTGGTGTGAGTGTGGGTGAACCGGAACCAGAGCTTGAGAGCAGGAGAATTGGCCCCACTCCTTGCTGTAGGCTGCATTGTGAGCTAGCCTAGTCAGAGCTGGAGAGCTCACCCAGGTAGTGATGATCAGAGAGAGCTGACAAGCTGACCAACCTAGAACCAGGGCTATGAGTTGGCCCCCCACAATATCCATCTCATCTACCAACTGTTTGAGCTCGTGAAGGGGGAACCTACAGATCCAAAACAGCAGGATCCCCATGATAAAGGACAACAGGATATCCAAGAGAAGTCCCAGTGAAAGCCCATATTAGTGTAGCAGAAGTCAGAAACCTGGAGCCAGACCAATGAGTCATAGCAATGAACACTTGCAAGTAAAGATGAATGTACTAAGGGATAAACTGTGACTCAATGGGCCACACTACAGCTTCCATGCCAAGATTCTTCTTGTTTGTTTATTTGTTTGTTTGTTTGTTTTGTTTCTCTGTTTTGTTTGGGGTTTGGTTTTCCTTTTAAATTTGTTTTTTTTTGGGGGGGGGGGAGAGGTTGTAAGACCAGAGATCGGATATGAGGGAATAGAGAGATAAGTAAGATCAGAATGCATGATGTGAAATCCACAAAGAATCAATAAAGTTAAAAAAAAGAGTGGTTTGGTGCTTTGTAATATGTAGCAAAATGCATGGAACTAAAAGATATCTGTGCTAACTGAAACGAGCTAGACAAAGACAAATATGGCATGTTCTATCTCATACATAGAGTCATAAAATGTCAATTTGAGTGTAGATTAATAATCACTAGACGCCGTGATGAAGAATGGGGAGATGAGGGGGACGTTAGATAGGAAGTATCAAGATACAGATAGAAGCCCTGAGTTCTAGTGCCTGCAGCACAATGTGATGACCATAGCTCATGATACCTATTTTATATTCTTATGAATACCTGGAAATAAGGAACTCAAAGGCTCCAAACACAAAATAATGCTATGTGGATGTAAATGTTAAATGACCTACTTCAATCAGTTCGTATCACATTGACATATCACACTGAACCTCTTAAGTATGTACATTATGCAGGGATAGGTTTGTTATGTTTAAAGAGAAACAAATGGTAACGGCTCACTCTGATTTGGTCATTATACAAAATATATCATATTATTGTGTTATGGTCTATAAACATCTACCATGACAATAATTTAAAATCAACATTTAGAGCGTGAGAAAGAGCAAGGTTTAGAGGGTGATAATAAATCATAAGTCATAAATGGCCTATATTTACAAAGCAAGGTTGAAACCCAGCCTTGTGTCTCCAAAGCACACGTTCACTCAGGTGTACTCTATTTGTCTAAGGGAAGCGGCACACGCCTTTAATCCCAGCACTCAGGAGGCAGAGGCAGGCGGATCTCTATGAGTTCAAGATCAGCCTGGTCCACAAGAGCTAGTTCCAGGACAAGCTCCAAAACCACAGAGAAACCCTGTCTCAAAAAACCAAAAAAAAAAAAATAAAGAAAAAAAGAAAAGGTTCAGCCAAGTTTAGGAAACTCCGTGCACAGTCAAGTGAAAACCAGAGTCTGCTGTCCAGGAATGTCTGTAGAAGGATTCAGAACATGTCACTTGATCAGGCTTGCTCATCCGAGCCTTAATCACATTAAGTAGCTGCCATTACATTTTTACAAGACAGCAGGCCTGGCTACTCTCTGTTGCACATGTCATGTGGCATCTGGCATCTGGCTGGCTCTTGAGATGATGAAGATTGCGTTCTACATGAGGTGGGAGGCACCCCATGCAATCTGCAGCAGTTACAGCCCTGTGGTAAGCACACCGTTCCCTTAGAGCCAACAGTTCACCCAGATGAGGGAAATGGTACCAGAGCAGCTGGGGCGCGTAAACCACCAGGTGTCATGTCGGCACAATCAGGCTTCCCTGAACGTTACAAGCAGAAATAATCATCATAGTAAATTCTTGTTTATAAATGGGTCTTTTTGGTCTGAAGAACATTGCTATTTGTGGCCGTATATGGTGCTCATAGAAGCTTCAAGAGTTAGAGTTTTCATTGATGAGAAAACCAAGGCCCACTGTTAGCAAATGACAAAGCAATGGACTCAAACCTCCATCTGGTGCCTCGCGATCCTTCTTTTTCCTCTAACCAAAGTGACCATGAGTAACCAAACTCATGCTTTTAAAGGTTAAATCTGTTCCGAGAGTCCCAAAACAAAGAGTAAATTGTCTCAGTGGAGCCACAAGACTCCAAAGGATTTGTTACCCAACTGGAAGGAGGGGTTATTACTGCTACATCAGAATCTAGACATGATTATTTGGTGTTTGTAAATTAATTCTTTGAAATTTTTCATTTACTGTGTTTTGATCTTTTTCATACCCTTCAATCAATCCCCCCACGATCCACCTTACTCCCCAACCACCTGTAGTGTTGTGAATAAAAATTACCCCGATAGGCCCATAGGGAGTGGCACTATTAGGGGGTGTGGCCTTGTTGGAGTAGGTGTGGCCTTGTTAAAGGAAGTGATCACGGGAGGTAGGCTTTGAGATTTCAGATGCTCGAGCCAGGCTTAGTATCTCTGTCTATTGCTGCTGCCTGCAGATCCAGATGTAGAACTGTCAGCTCCTTCTCTAACACCATGTCTGCCTGCATGCAGCCGTGTTTCCAACCATGATGATAATGGGCTAAGCCTGCGCACTGTAAGCCAGCCCCGGACAAATAATTTAATCGTAAGAGTTGCTGTGGTCATGGTGTCTCTTCACAGCAACAGAACCCCTAACTAAGATACTGCCCAACTGCTGGAAATCTTTGAAAATAACTTGACTGGCAGATTAAAGCTGAATCGAGAGACCCTTCATACACTCGGCATAGACCCAGTCAGGGGCTTTCTTCCCCTTCTTTAGCATTAGCTTTTCTTTTCAAAGACCCACACCCTCAGAGGGCGTCCCTTCTCACAGCTCCCTCACCGAGCAGTGGCTTGCTTACTTGGAATATTGTCCTCTTTAATTCTCGCCAACCCTTTAATGTCTAGCTCAAGCCCATTTCCTTCCCCTGCTGGTTAGGTTAGCATTGATTTTTCTCATTAGAAAAATCATTATTGTATTTATGTCCTAATTTTAAATAGTTTAGTGTTTAGTCCAGCTTGGTTAACTATCTCATATGTATGTAGTCTGAATTTCCAAACTCTTTCTCTGTCTCCTGAAGGACTGGAGTCATGTATTACATTCTTATACATCATCTGCCACATGGCCTATGCTACATACATGTGACCAGAGATATGTGCCTATTGGAATTATAAGTCCTTTTATGTTAATTTATATCCTATGGTCCTGGATCTCCCTGAACCTATACCCATTAAGAACCGGTATTGTGGAGATTCTGAAGAAGCTATTTGTAGATCCCAACCAATATGAAGGACAAGGAACCATGGATTGACCTCACCGGAATTTAAACAAACCATGAGGTCCCCATATAAGTCATCAAGTTCACACTCTCCACCCTGAGTTAGTTTATCTTTTTATCATTGCTAGCTACTGGGTACAATAACTCCATGGAGTCATACATGGAATATATCGTGACATGATTCAAAAGGCTTCAAGTCTACCACACACCGTCTGTGTTCTGCTCATTATCTCCCTGGAGGCCTCGTTATTTACAAACAATGCCAACACTGTTTTCTTCTTAGAGATCTGCATGCAAGCGGGCAGAACCTGCATGGAATTTCATACACGGGCTAAAAGTGCCCTTACACCAAGAGCATGGGAGAGAGAAAGAGAGAAAGAGCCCTTATTCTGTGACTACGCATACCCTAGGTCACTCTGCATTGACCAGAAAACAATGCTGGAACATTTTTTTTTCCACTGCTTTTCAGGAAACTGATTGAACAACAGATGCCTACGAAATTTGAGTTAAGGACCTAACTGCTCTTCCTCATGATACTTTGCCCCTCCACGTTCTACCCATCTTCCAGTTACCTGCATTTGAACCCTTGACTAGAGATCTAGTCCTGGAGAACCCAAACCAAAGCATCATCATAAAACACCTGGAAATAGGTGTTAACAGATACCGGTTTTTGTCGATAGGAATGCTCAGGGAGATACGGCCAAATAACACATGCTAACCTCCATCCCTATAAAAGGTACATCAAGATGTACTTAAAATCATTATCTCTGCCATCACAGAGCTAAATTATCTGTGAAGACATAACATGTGTGTTCATCTCCCTCTCAGGAATGGCTTTGGAATGGCTTGTACCTGTCTATTACAGATGAGAAGAGCAAAGGTGCAGGATCAAAGATCCTCAGTACATCCTGTAGGAGTTCCAGGACATCTTTCCCATCCAACCCTTCTCCTGGTTGGTTTCTTGATGTGGGATGTCCTTCTGTGTATGTGTAGCTTTTATAGGTTGATAAATAAAGCTGTTTTGGCCAGTGGCTTAGCAGAGTAAAGCCAGGTGGGAAATATGAACAGAGATATACATAGAGAAAGTAGGTGGAGCCAGAGAGAGGCCAGACATTACAAATAAGCCACAGGCTCATGGTAATACATAGATTAATAGAAATACGCCTGAGTTGTTGGCCAAACAGTGTTGTAATTAATATAGTTTCTGTGTGACTATTTGGGTCTGGGCAGCCAGAAAACAAAGTACAGTCTCCCTTTCTTAAATGGAATAATAAAATTACTTCAACTATCTCAAAGACTGACTTCCCTCCTTTTGCTGTTCACTGACCACCAACTACATGCCAAATCTCCTGCAAAGGATACAACTAGGCCTCAGACTATACGTGCATGCAGCTTGTGTTAGTGAGATCTATTAAGACAAGGAATACACCTGACAAAGGAGGAAACTGTTTCTCAGTGATGTGATGTTTCCTGCTAAAGTCCACACAAGTAACAGGCTAAACCAGCCTCAAAACTGCCTTCCTACAGCCTCCTCTGGGGGTCACCTCTTTAACAGTCTGCCAATAGGAGGCTAGTAGGCTTCTGCCCTTACATAAGATCTTAAAGTAAAGTTGTATGACGGTGTATAATCTGTTTTTGGCAGCAGGCAAGGCAGTGTGGCCAAAGCTAGATAAAATGACCAAGGGATAAGAATGGCAGGCACTCACCATGTGCTGGGCGTATTGAATCAAATGGGTTTCAACAAATTTGATTTCAGAAGATTTGGAAAGCAAAGTCCAAAGGACTGCACCACTTCAAGCAATCCAGCTGTATCCGATCAATTCATTCTATCCCATCTAATAAGCTTCTATTGCCTGGCTATGATGGCTGGGTACCATTCTAGGACAGATGCTTCTAAAACCAACCTGATGACTAAAGAGTGTTTATATGCCGCCAATCTTAAGGGAAAGCAGAAGCTGTGAAAACTCTGGTGTTTGGAGAGTAGCTGGTCAGTGTTGCTGGGTGAGTGACTAGTCATGTTCAAGTAATTATTTATCTATTTATGTAAGGAACAAATGTTCTAAGTCACAGAGATTTTCATTTAAGTCCTGGCTGTGCTCATTACTGTTGGGTATGCCCTTGAATGGGTAGTTTAACCCTCCTGAGTCTCAATTTTTGTATCTACAACTACCCCCCCCTTTTTTTTATAAAGAGTCTCTTGAACATTTACATGTACCGAAGTCTTGTTTTTTTAAAGATGGATGTTGTTGGGTGGTGGTGGCACACGCCTTTAATCCCAGCACTGGGGAGGCAGAGGCAGGTAGATCTCTGTGAGTTCAAGGCCAGCCTGGTCTACAAGAGCTAGTTCCAGGACAGGCTCCAAAGGTACAAAGGTACAGAGAAACTCTGTCTCAAAAAATTTTTTAAAAAAATGGATGTTTCTCTAGGATTGCAAATTATAAGCTCACTGTCCTTTAATTATGGCTAGAAACCAAATATGAGTGAGTACATCCCATGT
>NC_022023.1:5943857-5958640 GCF_000317375.1 Microtus ochrogaster
GAGGGACTTAATTGGGGGAGGGGGGGGGAAATGGGAGGCGGTGGTGGGGAGGAGGCAGAAATCCTCAATAAATAAATAAATTAAGAAAAAAAAATGGATGTTGATGATGACCACGGTCATTACTAAATAACAGATTTTAAGCATATACTTATTTCTTTTTCCAGCTATCTGGGATTCTGGTCCTAGGAGTTTGAACAGTACAAATTTTTGTCTTGTGGCTTTAAATAATGCCTTAATTTCTCCAAGGCTTAGTTTATTTATCTCTAAAATGGAGACAGCAATGGGAACTTACTCCAGAATTACTACTATGAAAGCTAAATAAAATAATTTGCTCAAAAGTTCCTCTCTTGATACCGGCTACAAGCTGGATACCCAGTAAAGGACACTTCATTTGTTACGGTTGTTCTTGCGGTTCAACACCAGCGCATCAGTATGACCAGACTCACTGTGACCCTGCCAACAGGACCTTCCGATTCACATCTACTCACACGAGAGCAACCGCAGTGGAAAACAATCTCTCCAACCACTAGCACTAAACCCACCCAATTGTAGAAAAAGCCCCCTGTGCTCAACTCCAAACCTGGGAAAAAACGGAATCCCCTGGGGTCTTCCTTAACCAAGAGACTCAGTACAGATTCTCCTGGCAGAACTCACAGAAAGTGTAAGGGGGACACGCCATCTACTGGAAGATTCTGAATCTGCATCCAGGCCTCCACAGCCATAGGTAGACGGAACCTAAAAGGGACTGCATTGCTAATCTTGCAGTGCCACCTGGTGACAGGCACGTGCTATCACAGCCTCTTCAATCCCAGAGGCAATGCCATTTGGTTCTGCATTCCAGAAAATGAATCAATGACAACCGTCACATTTTGTACTACAACTGTCTACAGGAAAGATAAATTCATTACCTTCTTCTAAAGTAAGCAGAAATATATTTAATGACCCATCTCTATCCCTAGGAAGCCTGGAATGTGGAGAGTATAATGCAAAGATTTTGTCTGGACTTCAAGTGAAACCCTAGAATTTAAAAACCGCTGACATTTTGGGTGACTATTTACATCTTCACAGTGAAGATGATGTTGCTTATCTCAATGGTTTTTAGAACAATTGAGCTGAGAGATGTGTTCAGAGAAACTGGAATTCCATACATGCTTCCTCACTTCTCCCTTGACTAGCATGAACTAGCATGTAGTCACTGTGTAGAAAGCCCTCTTACCACAGCAAGGAAGGCTGTGTTAATAAAGGGTCTACACATCCCAGTTTTCAGAAAGCTTCTCAAGTTCTTAAAGAGCATCTCCCTTTACAGTATAATATGTGGTACTTTGCTGAGGCAAACCAAAAGTGTATTTCTCAGGGTTCTGCTGCCTTCTACAACATTTGATGGAGTACCTTTCATAGATTTGTAATAAACAGAAGTAAAGATATGTGTTTTTTATTGTAAACTATGTTCTGAGTTACTGATGAAGACCTATAGGAAAAGCTAAACATAATTGTGTCCTATTAACCAATATGAGTATATCTCTTATACATAGTTACGTTAAAATAAAGTTTAAAGAAAGTATCATCCACTGTTGCCTTCACTCACAATTCTTCATTCATTTTACACAGAGACCAGAGAACCAAAGATACCATTTTAAAAGCAGCTATTAAGACCCTCTCAGTTTCTTCTATTTCACTGCAACAAATCCTACAACAATTTATATGAACGAACATTATACTTGTAATTTTTCAATAAAAAGGTTTCATGAACAAAAAAGATAATGAAAAAGTTAAGTGATGCAGGTCTGAGAACATATATCGGGTACCAGGAGAGAGGAGATCTTGTCCCCATCATGGGCAGAAAACTCAATCACAAGGAGGATCTGGCAACACAATGAATCTGTGAAAGAATACTGCATAGAGCTATAAGGAGATGAGGAATATATCTCACAGGCTCGTGTGTGTTTGAACACTTGATTCCCATTTTGGGAAGCTGTGAAAGAATCAGAACATAGGGATTAGAGGGTTGTCAGGGGTGGGCTTTGAAGGTCATCCTGTCTCCAGTCCTAAGCTAGCTCTCTACTTCCTGGTCAAACTCCTACTACCAGAGACCTACCTATCCCAACCACTGTACCTTAACCTGCATAGTGGGTGGAGTATATCTTTGTTCCCTTAAGTTGCTTTTGCTAGACAGTTCATCACAGCAAAGAGTAACACAATTCCTGATCCTGCAGCTGACACAGAAGTAAACCACAGTCTGGTGTAGATAAATTCTTCAAAGATCAAGCAGAGAATAGTGACAGAGGAGACAAGGTCAAGTTCCTGTAAATAGACCAAAGGCTTTGCTATATGGAAAAGCAGCCATTTCAAGCCAGCAGGAAAAGACAACCTTAACAACAAATAGCATTGGATTGCTAGGTAGCATCTTATAAAAATGAATTCAGCTACGTTCTTTTGTTGCTTCTTATGATGGGATCATTTTCAGGGGTAGTTTTAAGCGCTTGGTTCTATTTTTAAAAACAATTCATCTTATTTTGAGTGGAAGACAAAACAACAACATAGTAAATACAGTTTCAAAAGATTTAGATGTCGTAAGTTTATGTTTTTCTTTTGTTCGTTAGACAAATTCATTTCTACTTTACATTCACACAATTAAACACACTAATATGCCATTTGGAGAAAGTTCCAGATTAAGGGACATTAAACTAAACATCATTAACACTCATTAAACATTGTGGTACACTTATAAATAATAATGAAGATAAAACTCTGATTTAATTGAAGACAAGTGGTTAAACACAGAGTTGAGACATCCTGTGCCAACTCAGTGTTTGAGAATTTCATCTTCTCTTTCCTTCCCATATTCTATAACTACACTTCTGTCTGACAGAACAGAAGGAATTGGAGATAGGCAAACCTCTTGGGAGAGGCACACTGAGGGATCTCTTTATTCGTGAGAAAGATGGGTGTTTCATAGTTAAATTCTATCCTATTAATTTTATAAAATCTCATTAAGTTTGTAATTTTTTAACTTCAGTAATTGTTGTTAACAGTGACTGTCTGTCTGGATGTTGGGATAATGGTTGGGAATTTTTTGTTTCTTTTACTGTATTTGTTCTAAACAAAAAAAAAATCAGAAAAAAAAATAATTCAGTTTTAAAATTAAAAGAAAGTTGGCTGGACATGTTGGCACATGCTTGTTATCCCAGAATTCAGCTGTAAGGGCAGAAAGGTGAGTCCAAGGCCAGCTTTGGTACAGGGCATATTTAGGACCAGCCTGGGTCTTACATACCCTCAAAACACCGAAGAGAAAATAGAGTAACACATATGATAGCCAAGTACGGACTAACAAACAGTTCCTGGTTTATGATAATTCAACATAATTTTTCTCTTTTATAACAGAGTGAAATTGATACATATTCAGTAGAAATGAAACTGAAGCTCCTTCTTTCCTGGTGAGTGATAAGGTGTATGATATTGTCCTTGGTGCTGGGCGGCGACTTCAACCCGCTGGTCCCCTCAACCGTGTGAACGTGAAGGCTTACAATAATGCATAGGGTACTGCATTGCTACAGTGTTTGATAGGCCAGGTTATTAAACACATTTACAACCTAAGTTGATATGTTCAACTCATGAGGGCCTTATAAGAGCATAACCCGAGTATCTGTAGTTTTATAATATGCAGTGGACAACATTTTTCAAACATGACATAACCCCTAACCTCAGTTAGGAGAGATGGTTCAGTGGTTAGGAAGACTGGCTGCTTTTCCAAAGAACCCGGGTTCAATTCCTAGCATGTACATGGTTGCTAACAACCACCTGTAACTCCTATTTCAGTGGATCTAAATGAATGGTGCACAGATATATACATAAGCAAAATGCCCATTTTTTTAAAAACAAAAGTATATAAGTTTCAAAACCAATCTAATCCCAGAACCTTTAAAGTAAAACCATTCATCTGAATCCATAAAAACAAAGTTAAATGAATACAAAATAATATGTAGAAGTATATTGGCTCTAGAAAGCAAGAATCCAGGCTGTTTGATGCCTTCCCCCCCCCCTTCTTCCTCCCACTGTGGAATAAACAAAACTGCCTCCATCACATGCTTCTTCCCATGATGCCTCGCCGTGGCTCAGAAGCAGCATAGCTAAGTGACCACAGACAGAAGCCCCTGGAACTGTGAGCCAGAATTAACCCTTCCTGCTTTCAGTTGTTTGTGCCAGGTGTTTGGAAACAGTGATGAGAAACCCAGCCAACACAGATGCACAAAACAAGTAAAGGAGACAGGCCAGAGTATCTTCACAGCTGTACACTTCTATGCAAATTAAGTTTTGTAAAGTAACCCATGGCTGAAACTTGAAAACAAGCCTCCCACTTAACTCACAGAGTCACTTTCTAGCGAGCTAATTATTATTCTTGCCTTGAGCATTTGTTTTCTCTCTTCTTCTAGGTACACAAGTCATTGATTGTGATGATGGCCCCATTCGCCATCTGTCTCTGTGAACAGCAGCTGCCAAAAACCAAGGGTTGAAGCTCTCAGCAGAGCGAGGACACTTTAGTATCTATCTATCAGCAGTTGGCTTCAGTACCCTTGTGTACAACACACCAATCAAAGGGACTAATTAGACTTCAGTTGGAGCCCAATGGGATTTATTAAAGGAAAACCTTGTAAAACATTTCATCCCACACCATGTATTTGGATAATCCAGAAGAGCTGTTTAATTAGGGGATTAGGGGTTCATTGAAGTCTATTCCAGAACAAAACAGTTTCCAACAAAACTACGTAAGGATCACAGGCTGGGGGTTAGGAGGAACATTCTCCTTTTTAATGGGCACATGGCAGCAGCAATTTACTTCTAAATTATACCTAGATCTAAACATGTAGAATAACTTTTATTGGATCTTTCTTGCCTTATCATTGATTGAGCCATACCAATCATTTTAAATCTCACTTTTTCCCTCTAAGCATTGAAAGCTGTGTCATTAGGAACCCCAGTTCCCGCACAAACACCCATGCCCTGGGTCACTCTTGAAGTGGAGGTGCATGTGGCCCCTTCCAGATTGTGAATAAGACATCAACTGAATTACAGCATTAGTCCCCCCGAGTGGAGCAGCTCAGTGTCTACACCCGCAGTGAAAGGATACATTTGAACGGGTTTCCGTTTCTTTGTGTGGGCCATATGTCCCAAGTTTCAAAAACTGTATCTGTGAATGACACTAGAGGCACAGTGACCTTCAAAACCCAAATTCTAAGCTGGTGCAGTGGCACACACCTGTAATCCCAGAACTCTAAGACTTAGTGGCAGGAAGATCATAAATTTAAGGCCATCCTAGACTGTATAGTAAAACTCTTTACCTCCTCTCCCCCCAAAATGAATTCAAATTCTACTCTTTCTTGCCTCTGCTTTTGTATGCAAACTAAGTTGCAGAACAGTGTGTCTAATAACACACAGAACACGTCTTATCCAGTGCTTAGAAGCAAGCCCAGCACACGATTGTCACAACCTCTCTACTCTTCATATTCATCTCTACTCTTCCCAGGGAACACAGAGCCAGTGGGGACTGGATGAGAGCACAAAACTGTCCTAGCAGAGACCTCCCTGCTGGCTCACATTTCTCTATCCATTCATTTCTTCCACATAAGGTAGAGAATCCTCAGGTCCCTGAGCAAGTAAACTTCAGTTGAACCGGCCTTCCAGGTGAGCCGACAGCTACGGTTCTCAAGTGAGAGAAGGGGTTTCTCAGGCTAGAAATTTATCACAAGTAATGGTTTACAAAGTTAGAGCTGGAAGCCCTCTGGATGTCCATCAGGTAAAATGTGATGGAGTCCCACCTTGGAGAGAGCAGTAAGAAGCAACAGCCAGTAGGAGCACAAAACGACACAAATCAGTCTTTGAACTGTAAGTTCAGGAGTAGGGGAACAGACACAAAATAGTTCCCTTATGATGGGAGAAAAAAAAATACTAGTTTGGCTATTTGGAATGAAGAAAATAAATTTTAAAAACAGGCATCAGCCCAGGAAAAGACAAATGTCAATGTTAAAATAAGATCGCCAGTGTAAAGATCACCCAAGTGAGTGGAGAGTCACAGAACAATATCATCATTCTGTGTGTTTCAATTTGGCTGTGGACTTGATCTTTAGGTACCAGTAAAAGCAATTTGAGAGCATCTCAAGACAGGTAATGGAATCAGAGAAGGAGCACACGGACTCTTGAAATATAAAATAGCACATTTCTCTAATTTGAAACTATCCTTCCAAAGCTGAGCAAAAATGCATTATCTCCCATCAGTTTAAGATGATCACAGATTCCCCCACAATGCTGTTCAGTGAATGCCATCCTCTGTGAAAAGCCAGAGGATGCAAAGATTAAGAGAAGTAACCACTTTTAGAGAAAAATTAATAATAATGAGGCACCTGAAGAAACTGGTAATGTAGACAATAAAAGGACTGAACTGAGTTTTCAAAAATGGTTGGTTCTAAAGAAACGGACAGCAATGCACTACATGACAGAGACTTCGAAACAACTGTATTAAAGAAACACAACATCAAATGCCAGAAAGACAACTGAGTAGCATCAGGAAAATCATATATAAACAAAATGAGAGTATCAACAAAGGAACAGATATTTAAAGAAATGGAGATATTCTGGAGCTGAAGAATATAATAACCAAACAGAAAAAAAATTACATTGAAAACTCTTAATTTAAAATATCAAGAAATATCAGGAAGAATGGATAAAAATTCACAAAGACTAATTTGATACAAAGACATCAAAGAGTTTTTATTAATACTCACTTTATTTGGGTCAGAAAAGAAGACAGAAATACCAAAGCACAAAACATATCTGAAGATACAGCAGCCGAACGCCTCTCAACTCGGAGGAAAGTGGTAGCTACACAGATGTAAGAAGGACAAAGGACTCAGGCAAGGGAAGGCAGATAATAGGTTCCAACTAAAATGGATTATGATCAAATCAACAATGTCTAGAGAGAGAATCTAAAATTCTGAAATTCAGATAAATATTATCTCTCAAGACATTATCAATGAAATTATCAAATTTACGTGATGAAAGTGGCTGATTTCTTCCAAGTTTTAAAACAAACAAAACAAACGAAAATGCTGACAACTAAAGAGTAGCTACTAAAACTCTTTGCAGAAATGAAAAATAAAGACATATCTATAAATAAAAGCAGAAATGAAGAACAAAAACATATCTATAAATAAAAGCAGAAGGATTCACCTTTCAGGAAACACAAAGAAACCAGGCAAGAGAATAGTAGAGTAACAAAAAATCTAAGGCTATAAAAAATAAGAAAACGGGCAGTGTTAAGTCTTTCCATATAGGGAATTGCTTTCAATATACATGCAGATTAAACCTGTTGGTTCTGGAATATGGGTATCATTTCTTTAGGGTTGTAGCTACTGCTAATTCTCTCATGTTCCAGCTAGTAGCCTCCCACCCATGATCATGGTGAAAGGAACCACAATTGAACTCAGTTGATTGTACAAGCAAACAAAATAAATAAAGCACATTCAGATACTAAACAGCTTGCAGCGAAAAGGATTTCGGTGACTAGGCAGGTATCAGTCAGTAAGGAAAATGGGGGCAGGGTGAAAATGCTGAAATGTCCATCTAAACCTGGAAAACATGGCCTTACATAATTATTTACATACCCGGATGCTCATCACAGCTTCCAAGTCGTGGATAGAATAAAAGCTCAAGAGACCAATGGAAAAGAAAATACTGTACTTGAAATGGAATTATTTACCCGTAAAAGAAATCCTGCCGTAGTCTAGAACACAGAGAAACTCTAAAGACAGTAATAAGAGAAATAGACACAACAAAACTTCAAAAAGCGGCATGATTGATTTCACTTGGAACTTGACTTCAAATGTTCACACTTAAAACAGAGTGGTGGTTCCCACAGGGCTAAGACGAGGCCAGATTGGAGCTGTTGTTCAATAGAAAATGTTTCACCTACAAGACAGCAACATTCCCAGGCTCACTTGGACAACAGTGTGAATAAATGCACACCGAAAGTGGTCAAAAGGCTTTATTTTATGCCATGTTTTGACAAAAAAATAATCTATAAAAATTACTGTTTTGCTAGGTAGTAATAGTATTTTCTGCACTGTGGACACTGGAATCGGGGATTACAGAAAAAGGACGAAACTATAGTTGTGTGAATTTCACCATGGAGAATTTTTCAAGGCTTTCCTGAATGTTTAATTATGGTCGATCACTATGTGTTGCAAAAAAATAAAATAAAATAAAATTGAAGAGCTTTGTGAAAAGTGGTGAATTAGTTGGAACACGCGGTCTAAATAGGTTTGGGATCAGGCTGAGATTAAACCTGACAGATTTGGTAATCAAACAACTCAAATGAAACGCAAATGAAAAAAAATCAAAACAAATGGAAAGGAGCAGAAGCAATCTCTAACAGTGACTGAAAAAAAAAAATAAACAATAGAGTTTTGGAGCGGACAGCCGGCCATTACGCACTCTCGGTGCGGGCGGAGGTCCGCGTCCGCGTCCCCGTCTGCGCGCGCACCCAAGGCACGAACGCTTGCTGGACTCGACGGAGAGGCGGCGGCTGGCGCCACGGCCCCTCCTCCTGCCCTGAGAGCGGGGCGCAGCCGGGGAGGATGGGGCGCCCCCTCGGTGTGAGCTCGCCCGCTCGTCGGGCTCGCGCAGCGCTTCCCGCGGCCTCCAGCGCGCATCCTCCGGCTCCCGGATCCTCCAGCTCCCGCAGCAGCTGGCGGTGCGCGGGGCGCGCAGTGGACCCGGCTCCACCACGGAGAAAATGACCTTATTCTTTTTGTTTGTTTGTTTGTTTTTTGTTTTTTCGAGACAGGGTTTCTCTGTGGCTTTGGATCCTGTCCTGGAACTAGCTCTGTAGACCAGGCTGGTCTCGAACTCACAGAGATCCGCCTGCCTCTGCCTCCCGAGTGCTGGGATTAAAGGCGTGCGCCACCACCGCCCGGCTTATTCTTTAGCCTACAGCTGTCTCACCTTTGAAATGTGTATAGCGGCTTCTGTATGGCCTCACGAACTTTTGCAGGATTCATGAGATCATGAATTTTTTTTTGTTTTATGAACTGTGAAGAACAGCACATAATGAGAAAATGTGCTGTTAAAAAGCTCATGGAAGAAGGCGAGCAGAAGAGATACTAAATTGAGAAGTGTTCCATAAAATTCAGTTACCATAAAAAAGGGATGACAGGAATGGAAAAGATGGGAGAACCCTGTTTTGTTTGTAGGTCAGTATGGATATAATTCTTTAAGAATCATGTTTAGATTCTTACTCCCATTGTGTGTGTGTGGTAAGGGACTGGGCATGCGTGTGCCATGGCACCCAAGTGGCGGTCAGAGGCAGCCCTACGAAGTCAGTTCTGTCCTTCCACCTTTCCTGGATTCGGTGAATCAAAGCGAGGTCTTCAGACTTGCACAACGCGCGTTTTCCACTCACGGAGCCATCTCGTTAGCCCCAGACCCAATCAAAACAAAACTTTCCATAGATTCGTATTAGTCATCCATATCGGTGTGATTTAGTGTGCTATTTCCATGCTGGCATTGGTTAAGCATAGACTTCTTTGATTATCCCTTCCTCGTTCCATCCTCCACTCGCTACTACAAGTAGGTTCACTGTTTATCTCCCACATGTAAGAAAGAACATGGATAATGTGTCTCTCTTTGTTGAGTTTCTTTCATTTGATACATTGTCTTTCCGTCCCACCCATTTGGCTGCCAATGACAGGGTTCCATATTCTTCATGACTAAATAATATTCTATTATCTATCTATCATATGTCTATCACTTATGAAGGAATGTTTGCTTTATCATTCATTTATGGTGGCTATCTATGTTATTTCCTTGTCTTACTTAACTATTGTGAATAAACGCATCAATAAAAATAGGCTTTGAAGTATCTCCTTAAGATTCATCTCCTTCAGACAATACCCATGTGCTAGCTTGACACTGCTGTGTGAAAACATTCAAGATAAACTCTCAGGAAGGGTGTTTACTGTGGCTTACATCCTTACAGTAGCTCCATTATACAATCGTCTATGGCATTGCCCTTGGACCAGTGGTGAGGCAGAACACCATTGTAGGGTGAGCATCTTGGTCTGAAGCTGCTACTTCACGACAGTCGGGAAGCAATAAGATGGAGGAAGAAGCTGAGGGGCTATAATTAAAGCACAAGCATCACCAACCCCTTCCCTCCAGACCCCACCTCCTAAAGGCTTCAACACTTCCCAATCACGCAGGTCTCTGTGGTAGTAGATCACTTTATGTGTCTGTGCACACATGTAATGCATGTGCATGCATATGGATGTTTTTCATGTATGTATCAGCCTTGGGTGTTTCTCGGGAGATTTCAGGCTTGTTTTTTTAAAGGCAGATTTTAATAAAAGCACACTTTCCGATTTAAAAACTTTAAACAAAGCTGTTTTGAGTTCTGGATACTTCTTGGTGCTCTTTAATAAGCCAATGAACAGTTGCAGTTTTGCTTGTTGAAAGCTTTAGGTTAGTAATGTTTGTTATATCGAGTTTCCTTGTCCCGATGTCTAGGACCCAACATTCAGCACAGAGCTAGCTATGACACTAACCAGGCCTCTCCCTCATTTTCTTCAGGATCTCAAAGGTTTCCCAAACCATTCAGATGAAGCTCAAGTGGTTGGGTGTGGACAAGTCACAGCTCCAACTACCCAGATGGAGCCAAGAAGTCTGGAACCAACTGAAGCCCCCAGAGTGCTGACTTGTTTAAATGATGGGTGAGAGCATGGGAATCCCACCCACTGTATTCAGCAGAGCTAATTGGCATTTTCAAAGTGCAACACAGCGTGTAAGTCATCCTTGCGCCCCTCGATTACCTGGCAGGACTCCAACAGAATGTTGACAGAGAAAAACGAACACCAGGCCAAGTGAAAAACATCTGGGGGGGGGGGGGACCAGAAGGGTAACTTCCACAAAGCATCTCACGGAGTTCGATAGAATGCACTGATTGTCCCAAAGGGTGTACGCCACTTTGCACACTGCTTTCTTTCCTTTCAGGAGTGTTTGGATGTCTCCTTTGTAAACAGGGAGGAGGTGTGGGAAGGACAAAGTTAAAACTAAGTCCTTAGAGCCACCAGAAAACCTGGTCTAGGTTCCAAGATATTGTCATAAGTTAAGTACAACACTAGGGGGCAATCCAAGAACGGACAAAAATAAAAATCAGTGCCGGTCAAGAAAAAAAAACGGGTTTTTATAACACCCAAAGAAAACGGAAATCATTTAGTAAGCAGAACAAGGTGATATCTCAAAGTGTCGCTTTTTACCCAAGGTTGTTCTTCACTTGGAAAAATTCCTCATCAGTGATCGGAAACATTTGGCGATAACACTCTGAACGGAATTGTGCCATCACGAAAACCCACAGAGCTAGGACAGTGTGTCTGAATCTAGATCCCTTCTCCAGGCAGTGGGAAACTTCTCAGTGTTGGGAAGTTGAAACAATTTTTAGCTAATGGTACACATAATATGACCAGCGAGCAAAGGAAGTCTGAGCGTGCTTGGCTAGTGTTTGTACTCAAGAGACTCTTGCATAGTTTTCCGTGTGTCTCGCTACCCAGCGCAGCCTATTACCTATACCAAGGTGAAATTGGGTTGTATGTACTGATGTCCAGATTTATAGATTCAAGTGTGATCACAATGTTTTATTCTTTCCCACAAGTCTCATAAAAAAATAGATTTTTCAAGTCAAACTCCCTTTTCAACTCAATAAATCTTTACGTCATTTTACTATATTTAAGAACCCCAAAAGAAGAAAGCATGGGAGAGTAGAGACTTCAGAGAAAGGAAAACTTATCATGTGTACTCACTCATAAGTGACTCTAAGTGACTCTTAGACATAAAGCTAAGAAAAACCAGCCTACAATTCACTACCCCAGAGAACCTAGACAATGAAGAGAGTCCTAAGAGAGATATAAATGGATCTAATCTACATGGGAAGTAGTAGAAGACAAGATCTCCTGAGTAAATTGGGAGCATGGGGACCTTGGGAGAGGGGAGAAGGGGAGAGAAGAGGGGAGGGGAGAAGGGGAGCAGAGAAAAATATATAGCTCAATGAAAACAGTTAAAACATTTTTTACAAAAGAAAGGAAAAGTTACAATGAAGCTGGTCAATATAGAACAATTCTTCCTGATATTACACTGTTGTTGATCAATGAATGTCTTTCGTCCAGTGGGAAACAAACTGCTATTTCTGTGGAACTTCCTAAGTTTGCATTTGACTGCCCTGGCAACTATCTAGGGGCAGTCAGGCATGCCGTTTTTAAAGGACAGTGTTCTGTGTCCAAGAATGACTTATCCACAGAGGACATTAGTTATGCTTGGGTCACACTGGTTTACCAAACATGGCATTTTTTTTCCATTAGGGAACAGGATATAGAATCAGTGCTAATAAATCCAAGAAAGGAAATTCACCAGTGAGGGTGGACACCACCGTGGAGATTTATTAAAGTATATGGGAAATATTTAACTAACTTAACTCACAAAGCGGTAATTCCATTTCACTGATGCCAAGATATTTTTGTGCAGAGGGTGATGACCGAGCCTCTGGGAAGTGGGGCAAGTATCTTCATTGCAGGGATGCAGAATCATCTTGAACAACATCCTCTCTGAAGCTCTGAGATGAGCAATGGGTGTGTGGGGCCACGGTCACCACTGTCAAATATTTGCCGAATAAGTAATTCAATAACCGGAGAGATGGAAAAGGACAGGCTAAGGGGAGGAGAGCATGACCAGGGACAGAAGCTAAAAAATCACATGTGTGCTCAGGGAGCTTGGCTAAAAGCAAAACAGTATGAGTCTAAAGAGCAATGGAGAAGACACTTGCTCAGTATATTGGATATATGCACATATTAGATTGAAAGGTAAGAAAATGAAATTTGGGGTTCTAGTGACCCAATTTGGGTCAAGGGGAAACAGGTTATCAAGTCTTTCCTTCAGACATGTCTGAGAAAGCCGTGGCCATTGGGAGGCTCCCGTTCTAATCTAGAGGCTGTGGTCGCCATCTAAAGAAGAAGCAGAGGGAAAGAAACTAGTGCCGAGGAGCGGCAGAGCAGGCAGACACCTCGGGCCTGACCACATGTGAGATGTCATGGAGGGAACAGACTCTACATCACTGCATACATTGTGGTAAAGATCCATTCTCTCACTGGGCATTTCCTATGCTGGACCACATGGGAGACAGAATAAACTGCTCTCGCAAGGCTCATGCCTGAGCAGGGAAGACAAACAAAAATGACAGCAACTGTGTAATATCTACCAGGACAGGGCAGAGGTGGACAAGATGGATGAATAGGATAGGGAGGGTCGGGTATGGTGGGGAAGGATAAGAAAGGGTTGGATAGCGTGAATAAGTGAAATAAGATGGGCACAAGACACCACAAGAGTCTTATTCAGGAGCGTGTTTGCGTTCAAGAGCTATCTAAACCTAAGCAATCACAACCATGGTGTTAGAGATTACCTAAGCCTAACAAAATAATGTATTCAAGTATTCCCTTGGAACATATTTTTTAGGAATCTGGGCACTGCTAAAGGGATACAAAGATAAAATCCCTGACTCATGAAACTGTAGTCTGGCAGCAAAGATGCAGGACACAAGTCGGAAGCAGAGAAAACAAGCAGAGATGATCAATAAGAATTGTCCCAGGCAGGGGCAGGGAAGGTTAAACTTAGGGGGACAATGGGAAAGATGTGAGTATTTTCATCCTATTGGTGGCCTGACCTCCAGATGTTCCCCGTACTGTGGAGCCCAAGCCAGCCACTTGCTTTTCCCATTTTCACCAATGCAAACACTCCAGTCTTGTTTCCTTGGATGGGGACTATTGCTTTTCAGAACTGTCCTTTTCTTTATGGAAAAAAAAAAGCACACCTGAAGTCCTTTTAAAAATCTGAATACAGGGAGAGTGTTCAATCAATCACACACTTAACACACAGAGAGAGAAAGCACACTGCAGAGCCAGTCTGTACTGTTTCTTCTGCCCCTCAGAAGCTATCTGGCTCGGCAGGGCAGATGGCAGTGAGTATTTTAGTTTCTTTTCTGTTGTTGATAAAAAACAACACCCTGACAGAAAGCAGCTTAAGGGAGGGGAAAGGTTTATCAGCTGACAGTTCCAGATCACAGTCCACTGTAGCACAGAAGTCACAGGGGCAGGAGCTCTAAGCAGCTAGTCACATCCTACAGTCAAGAGCAAAGAAGAATAGTGCAAGCAGGCATGCTTGCTTGGATCTGCTTTCTACAGTTCAGGCCTTGCTGTGTAGAGACTAGTGCCGCCATTAGAGGGCTAGGTTTGCCTACATCAATTTACACTTACGACAATCCCCCAGAGTTGGACCATCAGATCAACTTAACCTAGATAATTCCTCACTAGACTCTTCTCCCCAAGAGACTCTTGGTTGGTGGGCATGCAGGAACCCACAATTTTCACAGCTCCTGTATCCTGTGCTTCACCAGGAAGGTTTGGCTCTGGGATTTTGTGTTTCTTGTGGGAAAAAGCTGTCTCAACTCTCCATAAAAGGATTTGGGGAAGCCGGGCAGTTATGGCACATGTCTTTAATCCCAGCGCTTAGGAGGCAGAGGTAGGCGATTTTGGAGTTTGAGGCTAGCCTGGCCTACAAAGCAAGTTCCAGGACAGCCAGGACTGTTACACAGAGAAATACTACTTCAGAAAAAGAAGAAAAGAAGGAGGAAGAAGAGGAGGAACAAGAGGAAGAGAAAGAGGAAGAAGAAAGGAGGAGGAAGAGGAGGAGGAGGA